>NC_056741.1:133306016-133378516 GCF_019279795.1 Protopterus annectens
ATTGAGGTGACTTTTAAGGTTATTCAAATACAACTTCACTAAGGTTATTCTAAAAGGTTATACAATTATAAGCTGTTCTTATAGGGTAATTTAAGACAATGCATTATCTGAGCACATAAGCACATTCTTAGAAGGTTATACATTTGTAAAGGTATTCTTATAGAGTATATTGAGAAAATGCATTATATAAGCACATAGAGAAGAGAGTTAGGAAATATAATTACAATATTTACATGAAGGGGTACGAGGATAAGTAGTTGTGGGACATTTTGAGTGCAATGGAGCACTCCATGTGGTATGAATATGTTCTTGGATAGTTTTTAGTTGGGGTGGACTAAAGGACTGCCTCCACCTTTTTACACTCTAGGTAGGATATTGGTGAGTTCTTGAATAGTTTTAGGTAGGGTGAAAGCAGGAGCATTTCCACTTAGTGGACAGATGTTTGAAAAGCTGAGTTTACAGTGTTTGATATTGTTCTTAGAGAGGAAGGGAGAGAGTTCCAAGCCTTACCGATAGTGAAAGAGAGGAGAAGTTGGCCAGCACGACTTTTAGGTTTGTAGATAGCAATCAGATTTTGATGTTCAGATCTGAGAGATCTCTTAGGGGTGTAGGAGGGAAGGATATTAGCTACAGCAGGACAGTTATATAGCTGAAATATAAGTTTGTGTGCTGTTGTGAGCTGCAGATAGGTTAGGTAGTTTGGTAGTTCTAGCCAATTTAGGGATTGAAGGGAAAGGCAATGATGGGTGGAGTTTTTACATTTGGAGGCAAATTTAGAGATTTTGTTATAGCAGCTTTCTAGTTTGAAGGTGATAGAGTATGGCATGTTGGTTAAGAGAGGGGCTCCATAAAGTAAAGAGGGCAAAAGGTAGGTAGTGGCCAGAGTATGCCTGGTGGTGAAAGAGATAAAGCGATTATTCCTGTATAGCATGCCTAGTTTTTTTTTTTTTTTAATATTTTGTTGAATGTGTATGTCAAACTTTAGGAATTCGTCAACTGTAACACCAAGGAATTTTGCAGAGGGAACAACTTCAATAGTGGATTTAGAGTTGCTAAGGGCTTTGAAAGTGTCTTTATTGAAGGAGTAAGATTTTCTAGGGGAGAAGAGGGGAATTTTGGGTTTGTTAGCATTAAGGGAGAGCTGGTTTGTGTGCATCCAGTTTTCAGTGGTTGAAAAGGCAGCTTGGGTTTTGAGAAACAGTTCAGAGATGTTTGAGGCAGAGCAGACTACGGTTGACTCGTCTGCGTATTGAATAATTTTGGCATCGGGATAGCAGAATGAAAGTTATTAATAAAAATATTAAAGAGCATGGGTCCCAGGATGGATCCCTGTGGTACACCAGTTGGGGTAGGTAGGAAGGAGGAGATGGAGTTTTTCCATTTGACTGCCTGAGACCTATCAGATAATTAGCTAGAGAACCAGGATAGAGAATTAGGATATAGATGCAGGTTTGATAGTTGAAGGAGAAGATGATTATGAGAAACAGTGTCGAAAGCTTTAGAGAGATCAAGAAAGACAGTAGAGACCAGATGACCTGAGTCTCAGGCTTGACTGATAGTTTGTAAGTAGGATAATAGAGCAGTAGTAGTGCTATGACCAGAACGAAAGCCATGTTGGGTAGGTGTTAGAAGATGGTTTTGGGTTAGAAAAGGCATAAGTTGGGCGTGGACACACTTTTCTAAGATTTTAGAGATAGGTGAGAGTAGAGCAATAGGGCGAAAGTTTGAGATATTGGTGTTCTTGCCTCCTTTGTGCAGTGGAAGGATATAACCTGAGCGCCATAATTTGGGGACGTAATATTCGTTAATAGATCTGTTAATAATGATGCTGATTGGGAGTGCTATCCCATCTGCAGCACATTTTAGAAAGGAGGAGGGAATATTGTCAGGGGCATTAGAGCAGGGTTTAAGTTTAGATAGAAGTTTTTTTATGAAGTTAGTAGAGACAGGTTTGAGCTCAAATCTAAGGGGAGGGTTATAGGTCGGTCATTTCTAATAATGTGGTATCCAGGGGGAAGTATTTCTGAATCAGAGATATGGGGTTTAAGCCAAGTCTCTGAAATGGCTAAGATGTCTGGTTGGTTGTGGGTTAACCAGGCCTGGAAGAGGTGGACTTTGTTATTGAGACTTTGGGAGTTCAAGGTGAAGATTTTTAATATGTTTGGGGGTGGGGGAGAAGGAGTTGGGTGATTATTGTTGGCAAAGAGAATGGGGCCAGAATTGGGGTGGATATATCCGGCTAGGAATATATTATTGAGAAGAAAAGATTTAAGAAATTTTGGTATAGAGATAGAGGGTTTAGTTGGATATAAGGTTAATTTGTGTGTAAATGTAGTAGCAGTAGTGGATAATATTTTATAATGGAACAGATAAAGTTGATTGTGGTGGGATAAGATAAGAAGAGCTAGAATGGAAGTGAGAGAAAGAGTTATGGTGAAGGGAGTTTGAGGGGGAAGTTATTTTTGTTGGGGGAATTGTATAAGCAAAGGAAGAGTAAGAGCTGATATAGCATAAAGGAATCAGAAAGAGAAGGAGAAAGCAGGGGACTTTAAGTTGTTTGAAGATTGAGGAAACCATGGTTGTATAAAGTGGGAGAGAAGGGAGTGCCAATTGAAGTAAAGAGTATGTTAGAGGTGAGGAATGAAAGTATGGAGAGAAGTAGTTTGTCTGAAGTTGTATGAAGGAGGCAGGGATAAAGTAGTAAGATGTTTGGGGAGTAGGAGTATTGAGAGAGAGAGGTGATAGAGGATATGTATGAGAGGAGACTGAGGAGATTGGGTAGGAGTGGAAAGGAGAGGCAGAAGTTGGGTAATTTAGACTGGGTGGATTAAGTGTAGTTGTAAGGCGGGCAGAAGAGCTATTGGTTAATTGGAACAAGGTGGAGGAGAGATTGAGGAATAAATGTAGGAGTGCTAGGGGTGGGTGAGATTTGGGGGCAGGGTACGGGAGCGGAGTGAGCCCGCAGGGCAAACGGAGCGGGTTCAGACAGGAAGGATGAGAGAGTCTGAGAGAACAATCAGTGAGCAGCAGGCTACTGCAATTCATCTTACTGGAAGTAAGGGTGAGTGTTGGTTAAAATTATCTGAGGTTATACACAGATTTGTGTACATAAAGGTATTAGGCAAGTCTTTAGGTTAAAGGAAGTCAGACCATGGAAAAATAGAATAGCACAAATAGGTTACACTGATATAGTAATAAAAAAGAGCATTAAGAGAACATGATCATTAGTATCTGGAGAAGAAAGAACAAAGAAACAAGATTTTTGGAGCAGATGATAAAAGGAAGTAAAGCAATAAAATGGGATGAAGCTAGACAATTTTTGGATTAGTGACATCTCCTGTCCCTTCCAATAAATGTTGCTTTTTGTCTTGCATTTACAGGGCTAATATTAGAGTTCAAGGAAGACAGTGTATGTGGAGGCTGGAAAGTAAATCTGTTGATAACTGTTTGAAATGATGGGACCCACTAGAGTGTGTCCTGAAATACAGAGACTAAATCTCCCAAAGAATGGACTTAAATATATTAAATCCAAGGTGCCATTGCTGGGAATATTCCTTTTTCTATGTTAAATCAAACAAGGGATTAAGACTGACAAGAATACCGGAGTATGATACTTGCATTTTCCTTCTAACAGTGGCCAATTAATGATAACTGAATGTAAGCAATGACTGTCTGACATGAGACTGCTTTATTAGCATTGTATAAACATATAATCATAAAACAGTGGGTCAGCAATCAGTGCTAATACAAGTACATCATGCACAGGCATTGCACAATGCATTACACTAAAATATTTAAGCAATAACCCAAGTCTAGGTGTGGGTAATGCTGGATTTACCCAAGGTTGGTGTGATTTGGTCACAAGGGTGAAGCCTGAGTGGCCAAACAAAGACAACTGTGGGTAAATCCAGCATTACCCACACCCAGAAGTGGGTTATTGCTATTATACAATGACATTATTTGAGAAAATAAATACTTACTTTTCTTAAATAATGGCATTGTATAATGCCTCTGTGCTGCCCTTCCGCAGCTGTCCGGTATCCTGGAGCAGTCCTGATGTACTGCGCATACATATGCTTGCGCAGTACATCAGAGCTGTGTGTAGAGGAAGCAAGGGAGAAAGGAAGATCTCCGTTGCTTTTTTAAAGTTGTCTCGCTATGTTAAATGAGTTTAACATAGCAAGATATCTTTAAAAAAAGCAACAGAGAAAGGAAGATCTCCGTTCCCTTTCTTAAAGCTGTCTCGCTATGTTAAATGAGTTTAACATAGTGAGACAGCTTTAAAAAAAGGAACGGAGAAAGGAAGATGTCCGCTGCTTTTCTTTAAGATATCTCGCTATGTTAAACTCATTTAACATAGCGAGATTACAGCAACGGAGCTCTTCTGTTCTCCGTTGCTGCCTAACATAAAAAAAGTAAAGACTTATACTAATGGAAAAAGTCCGGACGACCGGACCTTTTTCCATTAGTATATGTCAGATTTACAATGGCCAGGCTGACCAATCAGCGTGCACATTTTGGAATATTAATGGTGGGGTCATTGTATAATTATTTATTTATTATTTGTTGACCAGGAAAGTCCGACTTGGACAGAGCCTATTTTCAGTAGAGGCCCAGGGAAAAACGTTCCAGATGCATGTCTTTGGAATGTGGGAGGTGTTGTTAATAAAGTATTTACATTGCTCAAAAAAGGCATTTACTAAAGTTTTAGAAAAAAGAAGGTGCTTAACACCCTTCTCTTTAAAAAGATTTTATTTGCTAATAGTCATTTAAGCCTGGGGTTGTCCTGATTACTGGTTCTGTCCATAACAAATGAGATCTGGATAACCGACAGAGGTATAGTGCATCATGGGAGTGAATGCAGGAGTTCAAGTTTGGTAACGCCCTGTGGAAGGCAAAAAGGTGCTACCTGTGGCAACCAGTCAAAGTTGACAGAGTTCATTATGGAAGATCACCAGCTTCATAAATTCATAGTAGAACCTATATGTTTAGCAAAATGTTGTAAAGGACAGGAAGAAAAAGAAACATTTTCATGGACTATTTATATAGTCAGGAACTTTGAAGAGTGATACTGCAAACTGTATCTAATTCACTTTATTCTGACATGAGAAGAGGTAAGGAAACTGTAAGCCACATACCAATATTAATGAGGAGACTGTGACAGGATGGCAGTAGATATGGTAGCAGATAAATGCAGGATAAACCAGGGAATGGAAAGGGTGAGATTATCAACACATTGTGAATAAACGTAATGATAAATATGTTGTCAGATTTAGGTTGCTGCTTTTTCCTGCTGTTCTGCTTTTTATATGTATTCGAGCATCATACATTTTTCTGTTTTTTTCTAAGTTTGTAAACAAGGATTGTGGATCTTTTTGGAGAAATATCTGCACTATACTGAATCTTAATGTTACTGGCATTTAGTGCAGATGATTAATGCTATGAACTGTTAATGAGCTTCTTCCTGTAATCCATGGTTTGATTCCCTCAGCCTACTGTATAAGAGTAAGTTACTTAACCAGAGAGTGCACCTGGACTGAGTGTGAAAAAGGGTCATTGTGGGTCAGTGCTCTTCTTCAGTTGATAAATGTTAACAACTTTTTCTACTACTTACTTTAATAAGTACTATTAATTTAAAATCTCATTCACTGAGCAATATCTGAGGAGTCTCGTACTTTCTTCATATGAACTGCAGTGGCATATGGTGTTCTGAAACCATTCAGCTAATTAGGGAGAAAACCATTATCCTTCTGAGATTTCAACATCAGCGATGAGTCAGCTACCCACTGTGCCACTGACACTACTCAAATCCCCCTACTGCCATCAGCTTTACTACTTAATGCTATCACCATCAGCTCTACAGATCTCATCTGGTGTCCCAGTTTACAGTTGTACTCTGGGGTCTGCAGTCAGTGGAGGACTGATTGGCTGATAGAATTGTGAGTGTTAACGAGAAACTGCAGGGGGCACAGGTCCAGTGATATAGTGTCACCTGGGGTAAAACATGGATTTTTACCTCTAGATAAATGATAGATGCTACTGTCATTCCTCTCAAATAAAAGCTTGTCCTTTCGCATACATCATACATGCGCACACACACACACACACACACACACACACACACACACACACACACACACACACACACACACACACACATTCTTAGACTGTTGTATGACCCACTCTGTGAAGTCTCTTCATTGCTCTCCACTCAGATTGCTCTCTGAAGGGTCAGGATAACTGATAAATTGGTACCACCAGACTCATATAAGGAAAACCTACTCCTGGAGAAACTGTCTGACCACAATGTTGTTGTTTAAGAATAGGCTTTAATGATTTTGTTGTATTTCATCCTTGTTAACCATCTCTACTGTCATAGAATGATAAAGCCCTGACTATGATCCAGGTGATACAGATTCAACTACTGGTTCAGATGCTGGAGCAGGAGGTGATGGGAAGGAGTGGAGTGATGTTACTGATGTCTGCTTACTTTAGTCAGGGGCAGGGGTGCTGTGCACATGTTAGGGTAACAATTCCCATGTTAGAATATTCAATGGAGGTCATCAACTACAAAGGAACACTATACTGAAAGAAACCAAGGCTTTTTGAGTGGCAGTGTCATTCTCAACAGTGGGTGATATGCCCTCACTAAGGTGAATGACATTGAATTTTAAATGTGTTACTGGCATGTTCATAGGTTCATACTAGGCTATCTGCCCTAGGGCATTTACAAGCCTTGCCAGAGTGTGTTTGGCTTTCGCCACCCCTTGGAATGAGTTTACTGTGCCCTTTTTGAGGTTAGCTTACTGTGCCTCTGTCTAGCAGTGACACAGAAGTGACCCCTGGGGTAAACCTACGATCTCCCATCCACTCGTCAAGATTCCTCTTGAAGAGAGTCAGTGAGGGGCTCTGCCTAACATGGACAGGGATTCTATTCCAGAGTGAAGGGAGCCTCTGAGTTATGAATCTGTCCCTCCAGCATGTCCTATTTATATCTGTGCTGAGGTTCAAATCTCGATCGTCAGCAGCTCTAAGGGATTTGAATTTTCTGAGGTCCAATAATTCTGGAGCATGTCCAAACCTGGGTTGGACATGGCTTTGTACGTCAGGCATAGATGACTTCTGAGTAGGCGGTATGCAACTGAGTAGAGCTGGAGTTTCTTTAGCCGAGCAGCATATGGCATCTATTTGAGTCCCTTGATCCTCTTTGTGAGGTACTTTTGGTGTCTTTCTAGTTGCTGCAGGTGTCGGGTAAGGTTCATCCCAAATGGGGCATTGTAGTCAATTATAGGCCTGATGAGGGATGAGTAAAGGGGCACAATGACCTCCCTTGATCTAGATGTGAATCCTTTCATGATAAGGTGGGCTATACAGAAGGTCTTTCTAACCACTTTGGCAATGTGATTGTCAAAGGAGAGGTTACTATCAACTTGGGTCCCTAGGTCCCTGATTACTTCTTCCGTACTTAATGGATTACCACCTATGTGGTAATTTGTGGGCACTTTGTTTTTGCCAAAGGGTATGACTATACATTTTTTGGCGTTTAGTTTAAGTCCATGGCTCTGGCACCAGTCATCTGTTTCTATGAGACTCTTTGGAGGATGCTTGTGTCAGCTGGAGGAATAGTAATAGCTGCTAGGGGAATAGTAATAGCTGAAGTAAAAATATCTTGCTCCGCCATAAGTTCAATGGAGCAGAGATATATGTCTGTACAGCCAATGACCCAAAATCAGGAACAGACTTGGGCTGCTGCTAGGGCTGGTGTGGGAATAGGATGAAGTAGATAGTATCCATTGTTCCTATCCAAAGACGGAGGTTCATAGAGAACTTCCGGCTGTGTGACCTCTGGATGAGAAAAGAGGACCTCAATCCCAGCACTTGAAGTGGAACTGATAGATGTGCTGCTGCCATGTTTCTCCAGGACAGAAACTGTGACCAAGCGCTGTCACAGGATAATGGCTCTCAACTCCTGAGTGACTCCATCCAGGGTCATCATTTCATGAAGCTAAGAATTTACTACAAGACCAACTTCCAAGGAAATCTTGGGGTTCACTTGGTGAAAACACATGTTTGAGACTTTACAGCTAGGAGCTATTGTGATACATTGTGGGAAAAGGTGGGTTGTGCGGGAATGTAGCCAGAGGATTACTAACAAGGTTAAGAAAATAATGATTGCACCATCTCTGCCTCTCACCCCTCATCCTCAGGAGGAATGAACAAGTCAATAGTCTATCACTTTCTGGAGGAGTGGATGAACACACCATTTTGGTGGTTGAAAGGAGAATTGATGGTCAACAGACAGCTGGGACCATTATACCATAACTTTCCATTGAAAACACAATGATCCAGCAACCATTAACAGCTAATGCTTGAATAAAAAAAAACACTGGTCAACAACTGATAAAATACAAAACAAAACAAGAATACACAGTATTGGCCATCTGCATCTCCCACACTCCATGCTAAATATATATATATATGAACTCCAAGATCTCACTACCGTGAGGAAAGGGTATTTTTCCTGTTTCACATTGTACTGCAATCTCATTGTGTAAAAGAAGGTGAGGTTTGATCAGCTGGACTTGCTTTTTTCACTCATCAATACATCATATCAATAAAAATTAATATAAATAAATAAAGTATATATATATATATATATATATATATATATATATATATATATATATATATGTATATGTATATATATATATGTATATGTATATATGTTGTTGTTGTGTCTTTCGGCTTTTCCCAGTTAGGGGTCGCCACAGTGGAACTCCAGTCCGCTAATGATTGGCAATAGATTTTTACGTGCCGAGTTGCCAGCCCTGATGCACAACCTTCAAAGAAGGTACACCCATTCATGCATGTCTCCACACAAAAGATGCTCTAGCTGAGAATCAAACAGGACGTCTTACTGTGAGGCGACAATGCTACCGCGACAATGCTACCGCAGCACCACCACTGCAGATATATATATATATATATATACACAATACATACATACATATATATATATATATATATATATATATATATATATATATGGGTCTACTGTATAAGTTCGAAAATACACTTCTTCGAACTCACACAGTAGACCCTGGGTTATGCGAAAGTGCACTTAATCGAAAGTGCACTTTCGCAAAACCCGCTTCAGGGAACGGGCTACTACTGACTGTAGATAGTAGGGCTATCCCCTTACCATGACCCGCTCCCTAACCCTTAGGTCCGTGACTACCGCACCACAGTGGAGGACATAGCATGTTTTCCTGCTGTCCTCCACTGTGGTGCGATCCGTTCATAGAAGCTCAGTTTGCGGAAGTGCACTTTCGAATAAGTGTGCTTTCGCGTAACTGAGTGGTCTACTGCTCTTTTTCAAATACGTGGTATTCGATGAAAAGCAGTAGACCCATATATATACATATATATATATACATATATATATATACATATATATATATACATATATATATATATATATATATATATATATATATATATATATATATATATAGATTCACTTTATATCCTCAAAATACTGAAATATCAAAATTCAGTATTTTGAAGCTATAAAGTCGAATCTTTAAAACATGGAAAACTCAAAACCGCAAAATTCAAAATCTCGCACACCAGAGATTTTTGAATTTTGTGGTACTACTGCACACTAACACACACACACACACACACACACACACACACACACACACACTTACCTGAATCTGTAACCACAGTGGAACCTCAGAAGCGCGAAATTCAAAACCTCCGTTATTCGAGGTTTTGAATTTCGTGCTTCTGGGCTTTCGCTCTTTTCATAATTCTACTTTATGGGCTCAAAATACTGAATTTTGACATTTCAGTATTTCGAGCTCATAGAGTAAATCCGTATATATATATATATATATATGTATATATGTATATACATATATGCGTATGCGTGCTCACATGGATTTGTATGACATTAACATGTTCATTAAATGAGATGAAAAACATAAATGAAATAAAGAGCCAAGTATATCGTTTATCTTGTTATATGTAGGCATTGTTTTTCAAAGTAGACTTATAAGCATCAAGCAAGGGCTTCAAAGAAAATTAATAGAATACATATTTATTGCTTAAAACTGTTAAATATTTAACTATAGGACATGATTAGATCCCACACTAAATTGTTGTGTGTCAGAATCATTACTTACTAGTATCATCTTCAGTCAAGATGGCCTTAACAACAAATGACATCTCAAATGCAGGGGTCCGCAGGTGAAAATAGACAGCATCTATCACTTTAGAAAAACACCCACTTGTGTCAGTCTGAAAAAAAATATATAAAAAATCATTTCAGCATTAGTCACATATCTGGAGTGGATAATTTTTAAATAATCCAATCTAGAGTTAAGAGGATAATAAACAGGTAAAATCATATCAGACTAAAAAGTAAAGCAATTATGACAGAGGTAATGAAGACCTCTTAGATGAATTAGAAAAAGATGAGTAAAAAAAAGGGGACATCAAAGACCATTTGAAATGGTCAAATGAGGAAGAGTCCTAAAGCTAGTTCCAAAGTTGCAAATTTTGATAACCGAGGGTACATACAATGACCATTAGTTGGCTCTTAGTGGCAGTTCACATTGCAAAAGGTGGACAGACAGTACAGGGGAGTCAACTCTTCTAGTTAATCCTACTACAGCTTCTGGTTAATGCTGCTGCACACAGAAGTGACTATATTTCCATGTGCTAATTTATACCACAAGTTAGGAATATTTCTGGACCTTTACTTCCCATCTGTCCAGATTTTTGCTTCATATTTTTGGCCTGTTACTCATACAAACTGTGTTTTTCTGGCAAATCACTGAGGATTAAAATCATTAAATAATGACATACTTTTCAGTTTCAGACTTGATATCTTTCAGAAAATGCATACTAACACAAATCATGTTATTCTAGCAGCTTCCTAAATTTATAAGAGCAATTTTTAAAATGTTTCCTTGTTTTTGGGCCTTTGTACAGATTTCTTGTGATAAGAGGTTGAGAGGTACTGGACCATACTTACAATGTCCAGTTATTGTTAACCTTAAAGAATGATGTCAGAATGCTTCTGTTTTATATGATGAAACATCTGCATCATAACTAGGGTGGGGTCAAGGATGAAGGGGGAACTTTTCAGTATCTTCATGATACTGAGCAAAACTGGAACCCACTCTGTACAGTCTTCATTTCTTTCTACACAGATCCTTCTCAAACTTTACTCTTTCCTGGACCATTACCTTGTTGTAGTTAAGGTATTTGTGTATCTCAGTGAAGCTATGAGCTATACTATGCAGGGTCACTCAAGATGGACAGGTCATGGCAGTAAGATCAGACAAAAGATGGCCCACTGAAAAAGTAATGGCAAGCCACTCCAGTATTTTTATGAATTAAATCCTATGGAGAAAAGTAACGAATGACATGCTGAAATGACACCAGAAGATGACACCCTTCTTGGGCATGCTTGGAAGAGAGTCATCAGAGTTTTCCAAAGAGTAATCCTCCATGAACTGTAGTGGCATCAAGGGACTTTCCAATCCAGTGCCCTGTTGGGAGGAAAATGAATGGTGAAAAGAACCATGTCAGCTGGTGGGCAGTTGTTGGGTTGTCACAGCAAATGCTTGATCCACTGCTGGAAATCGTGAGGTTTTCCTCATAACCATCTCTCCCATCTGGACAGTTGGTGTTCAGAATATTGGTACTTAGGGTGTTGAGACCATGGCTTGTGTCGACACTGATTTTATCGCTGAAGCATCACAACAACAACCCCCAGCACTGGGCTGAGGATGAGCGTCAATGAGTGGGTCTTTAGCAGTGAAGTAATGAATGATGACTGAGTGTACACTGAGCACTCACTGAAGGAGCTGGGTCAATCTCAACCATGCTGACAACCTTGGACCTAATGACTGTCAGTACCGGTGGAGGTAACATCAATGCCACCAGTCCTGACAGCACTGACACCAAAGGTCACAGTCAGGGCTGAAGGAAACAGTATGGGCTCCATGATATTCATGGTGTCAAAACAAATCCCACAGTAGGAACCAAAGTTCTGAAGGGCATGGTTTCTCTGGCCATCATGAAAACAGAGGGGGCTGAGATGACACAAGCTCCATCTGTGACTGTAGAAAGGTGGTCATTGTTTCCTCCTAATCCAGAGTGGCTGAAGGGCTATATACCAACTTGCAGGACCAAAGTGCTTGCCAAAATTTATACCACGTCAGACACACAAAAGTACTTCAGTCCTGACTGCAAAAACACTGTCAGCATTTATTTCCATACTGGCATTTAAAAATTCTGGTATAAAAATGAACACCAGTACTGTACTATCAACCGATCCACATTTGCAGATTGTGCCCCTAGCATCTTGTGTCCAATTCCTGCTACCCTTGAGGAATGATATCAGAATACTTTTGTGTTTTATGATGGAATGTCTGAGCCATAACTAGGTTGGGGTGAAGGATGAAGGGGGAAACTTTTCAGTATCTTCATCAGAACTGGAACCCCTTCTGTAGAGTCTCCATTTCTTTCTACATAAATTGCTCTCAAACTATACTCCTTCCTGGACCATTACCCTACTGTGGTTAAGGTGTTGGATCTCAGTGAAGCTATGACCTGTACTGTGAAAGGCCACTCAAGAGTCATAAGAAAAGGTGGCAGGAATATACAGAAGAAATATGTAAAAAGGATCCCATCATCACTGATACATAAAATACAATCTAAGCACAACATCAACCCACAAAAATTCTGGACTGCTGTAAACAATATTCTCCAACCAGGTAATTCACAGACTCCTCATCCAAAAACAAATACCACCTCCATAAACACAGCAACCCAATTCAATGAGTTCTTTACCAACTCTATACTAAAACTGTCAACAGACCCACCCCCTCTACCCCCATTATACTACATAACCCATCAAATAACCCAAATTCCTTCACCCTTCAACCAGTGCCAACCAATACCATTTATAGACACCTAACCAAACGTAAACTCGCCACCCTAGCAGCGGACACACTACCTGCCAAATTCCTAAAAATAGCTGCCAAATCCATTTCCTACCATATCTCAAGAATCATAAACAGATCAATCTCTTAATAAAAAGTGCCACTTCTCTGGAAAATCTCCCACGTTATACCAATACATAAAGGGGGCACTTCCACTGACCTAACTAACTGTCGCCCTATAGCTAGTTTCCCCACTGGGAAAAATACTTGAACAATGTATCCACACCCAGATCCTAAAACATCTCCTCTCCAACAATCTTACTGAAATTCAACACAGATTCCACCCCAACCATAGTACTACCACTGCACTCATTCAATTTACTAACCTAGTAAACATGAAACTCAACAATGGTCAACTAGTTGCTGCATTATTCCTTGACCTATCAAAGGTATTTGATACAGTCTTCCATACAAAACTTCTAAAAACACTCTCAGAATTAAAACTAACTACCCCCACTCTATTATGGTTTCAAGACTAGCTCTCCCAGCGCCAACAAGTTGTTCAGTGGAAAAATTCCCTTTCCCTCCTTCTTCCTGTGAAACTAGGACAACCCCAAGGATCAATCTTAGTACCCCTACTTTTCACTATATTTACAAATAATCTTCACAAAGCCACCCCTCTAGCAAACCTGGTTCAATATGCTGACAACTCCACCTTAATCTGCACTGCCACCACCCTCCAACAACTTCAAATCAAGCCCCAAGAAGCTTTTACATCCATCAAAACCTGACTATTCAACTCCCAGCTACTACAAATCCTAAAAAGACCCAACTTATGCCTTCCAACCCACCAAAGCAACAGTACCCATTCCCCCATTCTGTATTTCTGCATCAGATAATTCTCCTATCTCCCCTGTCACACAAACCAAATTACTGGGGGTCATCACTGACAACAATATGAAATTTATCAAACATATAGCTCAAACGATAACTAAAGTCCACAAAAAACTAGGTACCCTTTACAGATGTAAAAACCTTCTAACCAACAATGGTAAAGTCATCCTAGTTCGTACCCATCTTCTCTCTACATTTCTGTATGCTTTTCCTGTCCTAATTAATCTAAAAAAGAGTGATTTAAACAAACTATAAACATGCTACAACAAAATAGCAAAGTTCACCACAAAGTCCTCCTATTGCACTCACCACTGTCAAGCCCTAAAACAACTTTCCTGGCCGGAACTCCCAAACACTTTAGCCTTTAACCAACTTACTCTAGCTCACCAAACACTGTACCATACCAACAAAACTCCTGCCTTACAAGACTTGATCACCCTATACTCCAATAACTGAAAATTAAGATTCACTAACAATGCACTAACCGCAGTCTCCAAAAGCCATAACAGCTGTGGTGACTCCCTGCACTCTAGTAACATTGGCAAGACTTGGAACTCCCTACTACCAGAAATCAGGTTACAATCTAACAAAACCATCTTCAAAAAGCAGCTTACTTCCCACCTAAATAACTCTTGGACAAGTAACTGCCTAGCACCTGGCTGAAATATTCTAATGCCTTTTTCTTACCCATTATCTAACCTCTTCTTTAAAATTCCTACAGATGCAATATATGTTCTCTCACTTTAGACACCTACTCACAGCTGCCTACTCCCCTCTGTCCTATCCTAAATTACTCTCTCCTAGATTAAGTTGAATAACTTTCCCTTACATGTCAATGATCCTTATAGGAACTTGTCTATACCTCCTCATAGACAAACTGTCTAGTATTTTTGTTTTTATTTCTTTTTTTGTCTTCATTACATGTACAATATTACCTCTGCTAAACAAACTGTATTATCATACAATCATATGTTGCTACCTGCTATGCTTTTAATTGTATGTCTAAACCACTATACTTATGTAAATAACTTATGTATTGTATCTTACCAATTGTTCTGGAGCTTTTCTCCCCAGGCCTCCACTGAAAATGGATAGCTATGCCCAGTTGGACCTCCCCAGTACACAAACGTAAAATAAAATAAATAAAAATAAATACAATTGTGTGGGATCTGGTTTAGAGCCATATATAATGGATAGTGAAGTTAAATAGACTGTGGAAAGCTTTGTTAACAACTAGGCCAGAGGAAGTGATAGAATTCCAGATGAATTGTTTAACATCCTGCAAAATGGCTGTTATATGCTGTTTGGGATTTGCCAGCAAATTTAGAAATCATGACAGCTGCCATTACGCTCAACAGTGTCAGTTTATATTCCAGTCCAAAAGAGGTAATGATAAACAGTGTTTAAATTACTGAACAACTGCTCTTCTTTCACAGGCTAGCAAAGGGGTATGTGAGATCTTGCAAGCTAGACCACCAGTATATGGAAAGAGAAGTGCAAGATATGTAAGCTTGTTTTAAAAAGGGGGTCAAGACATCAGATATCAAACTGCTAATATGATAATAAGGATTTGAAGAAAATGATTTACTTCTACCTTATTGACTAGTAAAGCCTTTGACTGTGTGCATCATAAATTGTGACAAATTCTTAGAGAAATGGGGACTCTGAGTCACCTTATTTGCCATCTGAACAATTTCTATGCAGAACACAGTGCAACAATTAGAACTGAATATGGAACGACTGGTTCAAGACTAGGAAAAGAGCATATGATAAGGAGGTATATTATAACTTTACTTATTCAATATATATGCTAACTGTATCATGTGAAATACTGGGTCAGATGCTGGAACACAACTGCTGAGAAAAATATTAACAATCTCATATATGCAGATGATACCATTTTAATGGCTGAAGGTGAAAGTTAGTTGATGAGCTTGCTGATGAAAGTGGAAACGCACAATGCAAAAGCTGGGCTGTTGTTCAACATAAAAAATTAAAATTAAGCCATTTAGGTGTATCAGTTCTTCACAAATAATAATACCTATTTGTTAAACAAGTGGGCCCACTGGACATGCAGTTCCTTTATGGAAACGACCCAGGAGCAATGTCTGGTTAAGTGAGTTGCTAAAGGTCACACAGGAGGCAAATAAAGAGTGGAGAATCAAACCATGTACTACAGGAAATCTAGCTTGCAAACCTATGTTCTATACCACTACCAAATGGGAGTCTAAGATGAAATAAATGGGAATGGTGTGGAAGCAGTGACATGTTTCATTTGCTGATGAGACTTCGGCCATTAAATTAAGAGACACTTAAGTTTTGGAAGCAAACTTATGACAAATCTGGATAAGATTTTAAACAGCAAAACATCACATTTTCAACAAAGGTTGTTATACTTTAAGGTATAGTTTTTCTAGGGGTAAGATATGGCTGTGAGGGTCATATTGTAAGTTAGGTTATGCACCACAAAATTAATGCTTTTGAACTGTGGTATTGGAGAAAATCTTTTGAGAACTATGGAGAGTGCAAGATCATCTAGTCAGTCAATAGTTACGGAAGCAAATCCAAACTGTTCATGGTAAGGTCTAATAGTAAAATTAAAATGCAAATTAATGAATTTAATTAATTTACATTTGTTAACCGGGGGGTGTCTGACTGAGCCGAAAAGGCCCTTTTTCAGCAGAGGCCCAGGGAGAAAAGCTCCACATAGAAAAATTAAGATACGTTTAGACATGATCAGTATATACACAAATTACAAAAGACATGTTTTTACAGTGGTATGCAGCACATCAACAGTTACAGTGGAGAGAACAAACAAAAAAATATTTAAAAATAAAGGTACTTAATAGATTTATGGTGTACAGCTGAAATTTGGAACATAGGTAGAATACACACATAGTACACAGGTACAGTACATACATTGTAGATTCGCCAGTGTTTGTGAGAATAGTTTTCAATCTTAGTCAAGTACTCTAGGTTTAGTATGTGTACCTTATCCGCTTTTACTAGCCTGGGGAGCAATCATGGCACTGCCAACTTTGCTTGAGATGCTGCCTGATGAGGTCTTTAAAGGAGGCTTTGGATGATGTGTTTTGAATGCTAGTGGGGACAGAGTTCCATTTTTTAGCCACTGAACTACTATATAGTGCATCTCCAAAGCTATTGTAGCTGTTGGTGACTTCTAGTAGTAGTTTGCTTGATGATCTAAGAGGCCTTTTGGCTGAGTGATGTTGTACTAGGTTTTTGAGGGCAGGTCACTTATTGGGGAGGTAAAAGATAGATTGACAGAGGCAGGGCTGACTGTAGGTTAGGAGGTTGGGCAGTTCAAGCCAGTGGAGCTGTCTCAAAACAGTACAGTGATGAGTTCTATATGAGCAATTTGCAGCAAACCGGGCAATTCTGTTATAGCAGGCTTCCATTTTGCTTAGTTCAGTTTTGTTGAGATTAGTCAGAATGGGAGATGCATGAAGTAGGGTGGATAGAAGTTGGGAGCGAGCAATGGCTGATCTTGTGTTGTTGGTAGGAAATGGCTTGATAAGGTAGAGTGATCCCAGTTTGGCATGTACTTTTTTAATAGTTAAGTCGAGATGACTATCAAATTTTAGGTGGGAGTCTATGGTTATTCCCAATAGCTTAGCCTGTGCCACTGGAGTGATTGGAGTAGCATTTGTGGAGTAGATAGTGAATTGACTGTTATCAGTGTTTTTGTTAGAACTGGTTATAATCACAAGCTGAGTTTTCTTTGGATTGAGAATAAGTTGGGCTTTGGTTAGGTAGTTTTTAACGTCAGAGAATGCTAGTTGAGTTGTCTGCAGGAGGCTGGGAATGTTTTGTGTAGCACAAATTAAGGTAGTGTCATCTGCATACTGAATGATAGATGCATGCTGTGTGGAGGTATGGAGGTAATTTGTGAAGATTGTGAATAGTAGTGGTCCTAAGATAGAACCCTGTGGGACTCCTATAGTTATGGGCAGCTGAGGAGAGAGAGAATTTTCCCATTTCACAGCTTGGTACCTGTCAGTTAAGTAGCTTTGGAACCAGGTAAGAGTGGAATTTGATAGGTGATACTGGTTTAGTTTGTTTAGCAGGATGTGGTGTGAGACTGTGTCAAATGCTTTGGACATATCCAAAAAAAAGAGTTGACACCTGCAGGCCTTCATTATTGAGATGGTTTACTGTGTCTGTGAAGCAGAGGAGGGCTGTAGTGGTACTATGGGCAGGTCTGAAACCATGCTGAGTAGGTGACAGGATGTTGTTGTCTAGGAGATATTTTAGCATCTGGGTATGGATTCATTTTTCTAGGATTTTGGCCAGGGGGGAGAGTAAAGCAATGGGTCTGTAGTTATTAAGTTCAGTGGAGGTCCCACCTTTATGTATGGTTGTAACATAGGATATTTTCCAGAGTTTGGGCACATAGTTTTCAACAATTGATCTGTTTATGAGAGTGGAGATTGGGATAGCAATAGTATCTGCTGTGAGTTTCAAGAAATAGCTGGGGAGTAGGTCGGCTGCTGTTGATGAGGTTTTTAGTTTGGAGAGCATGTTTTTGATTGAAGTGGTGGAAACTGTTTTGAGGGTAAAGCTTGTATTAGTTTTTTTTGTGTTGGGGGGGCTAGTGAGGAAGGAACTGTCCTGTGATACTAAGGATAGAACTGAGTTCACAAAGTGGGAGTTGAATTGTGTTTCGATGGGAACTTTGATTACATAATGTAAAGAGAAGATTGACTAGAGATGATGCTAGCACTAGGACAGAGCAGAGACAAAAGAAGAGGGCTAAGGTGGATGGGCAATGTTACTGAAACAATGAATATGAATTTGCAAAAACTTAAATAAGCAGTTCTAGACAGACAAGAGTGGTGTGCTAAAGTTCTTAAGTTCACAAATAGTTATATTTGAGTAAATGACTAAACAAATGACGCAAATGACTAAAGCCTGAGTAGCAGATGGTTCACTTGAAAAACAGGGAAAATGTAGTGACTGGTCAAATGCTGGTCATCCTTCCGGGGGGGGGGGGGGTAATCTGGCTGGCTATTCACCACCATTCATTGTGAGGCTACCATAGCATCAAAACAGCCAGGGTTAGGGATGTTGGCATCTCAATGTCAAAATATTAATGGCAGCTTTCATTAGCATACATTTGGCAGCATGTATGAGTGCAAAGAAGGCTTAGCAGATCCCGGCCACCCTAACCTAGTGACAAAGGTGCTCAAGTCAGTCATCTGAGGAAGGACATAAGGACTAGCAGAAATGCCATTACCATATGTGGTAATGATGGTTTCCTGTAAAGCGTTCAGGTAGGCTGGGAGAAGTGAGAGCAGTAAGGAGGGAAACAAGTTTCATGCCTGACTGCAAGGTGGCTCTCTCCAGCTGGTTCTCATATGAGTCAGTGGTCACATATCACTGTTTGGAAATGAAGAGGTGAAGGTTTTTGGTGAGTGACTGAACAGGTGAGAATGCAACTAGCACATAGGAAAAATGATATAGGTAGAGTGGACTGGTATAGAACTTTCTTGTCATTGTATTCCAGACTGGACAGTACATTCAGAGATGTTTAGTACATTCTGAAAAGATCTTGTGTATCACGTGTTTAATCAGTAAATCAGTTGGTAAAGAGAGTGTGAACTGCTTCATAGATCCAAACACAGTTTGTTTTAAAACTTTTAGTTATGTACTTACCATAACTTTAGATGTATGGGATCCATCTCGCCTACATTCTCTACAGATGGGTTCGGAGCCGATCCTCGGCTCCAACTCGGCGCTATACAATAGAACGCAGTCTCTTATTGGCTGAGTCACCTCATATCCCAGGATGCACCACCACTACCTCCCCAGATCTCATTTGTTCGCACTCATGTTCACAGAGACATACTATTGTCATAACATACTCAGGTCTTTCAAGAGAGGAAAGAAGATCAATTTCGGATCGTCCGGTCTCTCCTGGTCTACAAGGCAGGGGGATGGAGGGTGGGCTATTAGGAATGTAGGCGAGATGGATCCCATACATCTAAAGTTATGGTAAGTACATAACTAAAAGATGTAATGTGATCCTATCTCACCTACATTCTCTACAGATGGGACAGCGTCCCTAGCACCTAATTCCCGGGTGGCTCACTGGAAAACACTCCTGAGAACTGTGGAACCGAAGGAAGCTCGACCCCTGGATGCCACATCTAATTTGTAGTGAGAAACAAAGGTGTGTGAAGATGTCCACGTGGCAGCCGCACAAATGTCGCCAATAGAGAGCTTGGAATGAAAAGCTGCCGAAGTGGCCATAGCTCTAGTGGAATGAGCTTTAACGGGAGCTATGAGCTCCTTGTTTGAGATGAGATAAACGTGAGTGATGCAGTCCCTGATCCACTTGGCAATAGTGACTTTAGTGATGGCTTTGCCTAATCTGTTATCTGAAAAGGACACAAACAGTTGATCTGATTTCCGTGCTTTGTGTGTCCTATCCAAATAGAAGCATAATTGCCTGTGCACATCTAAGCAGTGAAAAGTGTATTCAGCTCTATTGGAATATTTGGGAAAAAAGACCGGTAGCTCCATCGACTGCTGTAGACAGAAATTAGAACAAACCTTTGGTATAAAAGATGGGTTTGTCCTAAGAGATACTCTATCCTTGTGGAATACCAAGTAAGGTGGTTTAACACATAGAGCCTGAAGCTCTGAAACCCGTCTGGCTGAAGTAATAGCAATTAGGAGTGCAGTTTTCCAAGAAAGGAATTTCAGATCACAGGTTGCTGCCGACTCAAAGGGTGGCGAGGTTAAGGCACCTAATACCACGTTCAGATCCCACAGATGTGCAGGTTGCGAAATAGGGGGTCGTAGAAGCCAAGCTCCTTTAATAAAGGCTTTACAAAGCTTGTTGCTCATTAAGGGAGGTTGCACACTTTCATGAAAATTGGAAATAGCCGCCAATTGTACTTTAATGGTAGATACTGAGCAGCCTTGCTGGAACAGGGAGGCTAAAAACTTGAGTACTTCTGATACCGAGGCTGTCATTGGGTCTAATCCTCGGAGCTGGGCCCAAATAGCAAACCTCTTCCATTTACTGCTATATATTTTCTTTGTAGAAGTCTTGTGGGCTGAAGACAAGATGTGTATGACTTCAGGAGCCAAAGAGTGGCTCCTAATTATGGTTGGAAGAGGAGTAGCCAGGCTGTCAACTTCAACGAATGGAGGGACTGATGGAGTTGTCCTGACTGATGAGTCAAAAGGTCCGGAACTTGGTCCAGGAACCAAGGACCCTCCAATGCATACCTGTGAAGAAAGGGGAACCAAATTTGCCGAGGCCAGTATGGGGCGATTAATATCATTCTGCTTTTCAAGCGAATCACCTTCTGAATCACCTTGGGGAGAAGGGGAACCGGTGGAAAGGCATATAGCAGACCAGAGGGCCAATCGTGGACTAGAGCGTCCTTGGGAGTCTCCCCCGAAACTGGGGTCAGAGTGAAGAAGTGATGACACTTTGCATTGAAGGGGCTTGCGAAGAGATCGCAACAGGGGACTCCCCATCTTGTGAAAATCTGTGTTGTCACTCTGTTGTTCAAGGACCACTCATGAGGGGAGAGAATAGTTCTGCTCAGTCTGTCGGCTATCACGTTGGATTTCCCCGGAATGTGCATTGCCATTAGAAAACGCTTGGTAGCAATCGCCCAATCCCATACTCACATGGCCTCTCTGCAAAGGGGATAGGACCTGGTTCCTCCTTGCTTGTTTAGGTACCAGACTACCGACATGCTGTCGGATTGAATGGCAATTGTACCCTGGGGGAGGTGATCGTGCAGTGCTTGCAACGCTAAAAGCACCGCCCTCATCTCCAGGATATTGGTATGAAGAAGACTCTCGTCGGGGTGCCACGTGCCTTGGACCGACCTGTCCAGATAATGACCCCCCCACCCTGTCTGGGAGGCGTCCGTAGTCAGCGTGGCACAGGGGAGTGGCGAGACGAAGGGTCGCCCTTGATTCAGATTGGGGGTTAGAAGCCACCAACGGAGATCCTGTTTGCACGTGTCCGTGATCAGAATGTGGTGACTGAGGGGACGGTCCTGATAAGACCACTGGATGGAGAGGATCCACTGAAGTATCCTCATATGCAACCTTGCCAAGGGGACCAGAAGAATGGTGGCTGCCATGGAACCCAACAGTTGCAGGACCATTCTTGCTGGAGCACGACGTCTGAGGAGTAGAGTCCGGACCTGAGACTGAAGCGTTGCGATCCTTTCTGCAGGAAGATAGACTCGCATCTGCCTTGAATCTATTTCTGCCCCGATGAACAGAATACGCTGAGATGGTCGCAATACAGATTTTGACCAATTGAAGGTGATTCCTAAGGATTTGCCCAGTGCTATCGTGGCTGCTAAATTTTGCAAGAGTAGATGCCTGGAGGCGGCAGTTAGGAGCCAGTCGTCTAGGTATGGAAACACCTGGAATCCTAGACTTCTCAAGTGAGCAGTCGCGACTGCCAAACATTTGGTAAACACCCTGGGGGCTGTGGTGAGACCAAAGGGCAGTGCTCGGAACTGAAAATGACTGTCTCCTAGGCTGAAGCGTAAGTGTCTCCTCGATGCCTGATCCATCAGAATGTGATAGTAGGTGTCTTTGAGGTCTATGGAGCACATCCAAACTCCTTTCTCCAAAAGTGGGAGAATGGATTGTAAAGTGACCATCCGGAATTTGGACTTTTTTACAAATCGGTTCAGTTTGCTGAGATCCAAAATGGGTCTCAAGTCCCCGGTCTTTTTTGGCACCAAAAAGAATCTTGAGTAAGTCCCTGATCCGGCCTGGTCTGCGGGGACAGGTTGGATGACTCCTTTTTGAAGCAGCTTTGATACTTCGTTGGCTGCATGATCCCGTTGACTGGGTGGTGGGTCCGGGATTCTTTGGACTGGTGGGGGTGGTTGAACAAAGGGGATGGAGTAACCTCCGGCAATGATTCGAAGCACCCATTGGTCCTGAGTAATATCTTCCCAGGCCTTTAGGTGCTTCGAGAAACGACCCCCGACTGGCTCTGGAGCTGCACAGTCGGGCACTCCTTCAGGGATGCTGGAAGGAGGAGGAGCCACGAAAGGACTCGCGGTCTCCAGTGTTGCGGGGGCCTCCACCGCCTCTGGGACGGCGTCTCCCTGAAAAATTTCCCCCTCCTCTGCCTCTAGAAGGGGGGTCGCTCTGCTGCGACGAGTAAGGCTTCTGAGACTTACGGAACCACATTTTCCCTCACCTTCGGGCCTTGGGATAAGGCCTGACGGGAGTGGAAAAATGGGCTCCTACGGCAGCCAAGGTCTTACCCTCCTGCTCGCAGCGAGTCAAAGTGTCCTTTACCTTGGGTCCAAACAATGAGGACCCATCAAAGGGGGCGTCGGCAAAGGAAGACTTAAAGGCCTCCGCAAAATGACACAGGCGTAACCAGGCTTGTCTCCGTAGAGCAACACATGTTCCCGCCACTTTACTCGCCCCTTCGGCCGCATAGGAAATGAGCCTCATGGACGAATTAGATAAAGAGGATAGGGTAGCCAACTGAGAGTTAACCGTCTGAGTTAACTGATCAGGTAAGTTACCCGAGAGGGCATCCGACAGCTCCTTGATCAGATCCCTCTGTAGTCTGGTGAAGTGTGCCAAATAATTCAGAGACCTTAACGTAAAGGCCGCTGAAGTAAGGGTACGCTTGCCGTACCGATCCATGCTCCTAGACTCTTTGTTAGGGGGATGGATGGACGTCGAAGCCTCTGCCACATCTTGTTGGGTGGCAGATGCCACCACCATAGCATCTACAGCCACACCCTTAGGTAAGAACTCCTTGTCCGGGGGTGCCGCGAGAAACTTATTGGGACGAGCTGGCACCGATTCCACAGAATCCGGGTGTTCCCACGCCCTTCGAGAGATCAAATCCAGAAGCTCATCGAAGGGCGGAGACACCCAGGAGGTGGAGGGCTGAGCCCCGAAGGCCTTGAGGAACACCGACTCCTCAGCGGAAGGGAGTTTGGACTGCCAATCGCCTCGGTGTTTAAGGATTTCTAAAATGTCTGCAAAGGAGACATCTTCCGAAGACGATTTTGGGGACCCCTCCGCATCATCGAGGTCGGTATCCGATGTGAGGGACTCGTCAGGGGAGTCGACATGTTTCCTCTTACACTGTCTCTTCCTGGGTGGTTCCTCCGAAAGAGTGTCGGAGGAACCTCCAGGAAGAAGGGAACCACCAATGGGGGTAACCTCAGGCCCAGGGGCTCCGCTGTCACGAGACAGGGGGACTCCAGAAACGCCAGTCACCACGTCCAAGGAAGGGGGTGGTGGTGGAAAGGTCGAAGTGGCCAAAGAGGATTTGGCTAAAGCACTTCTCATGGCATCGAAGGCAGGACCCCCAGAATCCTGGGAAGGTCCCGTCCCCGAGGCCACAACAGTAACAGGAGCCCCCGCAGCCGACGCACCTAGAGAGAGGCTCGGAACCGAAAGGATCGGATCCGAAGCCTCCCCCCCGGGGCCGACTGAGGAAGTCCGTGTACCGAACCCCGACCCAAGGGACGGAGTTGAAGTTAGAGCCGGAGCCGACTCGATAACTTCGACCGGATCCACCAACACCGACTCCAACGGCGCCGAGGCTGTCGGAGGAGGAATGGTAGTAGAAAGATAGGGGATCGGCTCCAAAGCCAACTGGGCAGGAGTCGAGATCAATTTAGCGAAGACCGGTGACTGGAAGAGCTTCTGAGGCACCCTGTCTACGTCCGAATCGGACATCCTCGAAGAACGAGAAGAGACCGATCGGGTCCGAGTCGACTTCTCCGCCGGCTCCGAAAGAGTGGGGACCGGCTCGTAAAGGCTCGAGCGTATCGCGCCGAGGAGATTCCACTACTATTGCAATCTCCCTCGGAGCCGATGTGGACTTCGGCCCGGTGGAAGTGTCTGAGCGGGCAATCCTCATCGGCTCGAAGTCAGTGGAGCCGATGAAGGTGACCCACCTCTCGATCGAGCTCTCGACTCCAAGGCCAGGGAGTCGAGGCTGAGGCATCGAGGCAGACCGCCCTCGGCTCCGAAGTCCGTGGAGCCGACGGAGAAGCCTGCCTAGACTTTTTGGCTATCGGTTCCGACGGGCTGGTCGGAGCCGACGATTTTTTCTTCTTGCCAGTAGGAGAAGAAGAAGAAGAGGATAAAGCTTCCTCAAAAGAAGGGGCAATGAGCCCTTTTAAAATCAATTTGTTTTTCCTCTCTTGGAGGACTCGAGAGGAAAAAGCGTGGCAAACGCTACAAGACTCCTGTAGGTGTTTAGGACCTAGACAATACACACACAGGGAATGATCATCCGTTATGGACATCTTGTAACTACACTTGACACATTTTTTGAAACCAGAAGGTCTATGTTCTTTTGACATGGTTTCGACAAGGTTAACAACAATTATAGACAAACAATTAACAGCGACAACTAGGCTCTAACTTAAACGCCTAAAGTAGGGCTAGGCCCCTTTAACTTAAACGGAACCTTCCTACCAATAAAAAAACACAATCGACCACAAAAAGGTATCAAAACACAAACATACAACAACGATAGCCGTTAAAACAGCTTTTGGGTGAATTTCAGAAGAAATTTGACAGAAAAAGATTTCTAACTAGAGGTACTTAGCTCAGCCAAGTCCGAGACCACGTCTATGCTGGAAAGCGGCAAACGAGATCTAGGGAGGTAGTGGTGGTGCATCCTGGGATATGAGGTGACTCAGCCAATAAGAGACTGCGTTCTATTGTATAGTGCCGAGTCGGAGCCGAGGATCGGCTCCGAACCCATCTGTAGAGAATGTAGGCGAGATAGGATCACATTACATCGTGTTTTTAAAAAATCTTAGCTGTTTTTTATCTTACTATAACAATAGGGGATGAATCAGCAAAGTAATTCTGCACCTTTGGTCTGTTTCTTGGTAGGCCTTTTGAGCATCATGCACAGCACCTTCATGGCTCACAACTGCCTGTCATTATCACATATACACTACACTACCCATATTTGAAATCTGATCTAGCACAGCAAAAGTGCAGACAACAGAAGAGTGGTCACTTATGGCATCATTTAAAATAATGATACAAATCTACAGTTATGTGTTCGTAGTAACACAGGTCCAGTAGCATCACAATGACATCATCCTTCTGTATTGCATATGAATATTCATAAGTTCACAGATATGTATTAGGCCATCAGTCTACCAGTATTTACTGGCTTAGCCAATAATCCATATTCAGAAGTTCCCACCAGCCTCAAGGAGGGCAACAGAGATAGACCAGGGTTCTGTCCATCCAGTTATCAAAGTTTACAGTGAAGGAGGCATGATTGCTACTTTGATTAAATGCAATGTATGTGTGTTCCAGAGGTGAATGATATGTTGCAATGTGAATCTGTCACGCTAACATGCCTTATTTATCTGTTGCTGATGGTTTAGTTCTTAATAGTTTTATAGGTATGTACTAGGCTAATGACCATAAGGGCCTTTTTAAGTCTAGCCATGCATCCCGAATTTCTGAAAAGATCTGGTACCCTTGTGAATCAATTACAGGTTGCCTGTGCTCATTAGAGACATAAGAGCCAAACCAGGGACAAATTTCCTGTTCCTCATACAGTTGCCCAAGTTACACTTGAATTAGGCTAGGGAAGACCTCTGCTTCACATGGATGGCGAGTCTGTTCCAGAGAAGGGGTAGTCTCTGGAATGTATACCTGCATCTCTAGTAGGTCATAATTATATCACAGGTAAGGTTTAAGTCTTTAGAACCTGTAATTCTGATGCTGTTTGCTTTGAGGATATGCAAGAGGCCTATCAGGGTGGGGTCTGACAAAACCTTGTATACCAAGCATAGATCTCTCCTCAACAGTAGGAGACTGAATATAGTAATAGGGCATTTATGTGGTCTGTATAGCATATGTTACTTATGCCCTGTATTCTGTTAGCGAGGATGTGCCTGAATAAGTACATGCCAAAGGGGGCCTTGTACTCAATGATAGGACTGATGAATGCCAAATACAGTGAAACAATGACCTCCTTGGACTTAGATGCCATACATTTGTTTATAGGCTACACAACACAGAATGATTTCCACACTACAGTAGGCATATGATGGTTAAAGGCTAGATTATTGTTTATGTGTTTCCTCAAGTCCCTGACTAGTGGGTCATCTCTTAGAGGTGTGCTGTCAAACTGATAGTTACCAGGGGTGGATGACTTCTTGAAGGATACTGTTAAGCATTTCTTAGTATTTAGTTTTAGTCCATGGATTTAAAACCAGTTGTTTGTCTGTGTCATCCCTTCCTGGAGAACATTCGTGTCAGGGGATGAGTCTATCACTGCTCCTAACTTGCAATCATCTGTAAATTTAGTCAGCCAGAGGCTTTTGACATTGTCCTTGACTTGAGAGAAATAGATACCAAAATCACAGAGATACCAGGATCAATCCCTGAGGGACTGTGCTTCTGACTGGCCTCTTTGTAGAAATGGACACCCCAATTCTAACTTCCTAGGACTTGTCTGTGAGCTAGCTGTCTATCAATTGGGTGACATAAGGGTTTATACCTAACCTGCTGATCTTGCCAGAATTTCATAAATACTATAATAGAAATAAATGTTGTCATTGTACAACACATGTGATGCCAAAAATGCAGTTAACAACAGTAAAATCAGACAGCTACTGTACCACAGAGCCACCTCAGTGCTGACTTACAACAGAGAAGATATCATGCTGCACCACCGAGCAACTTCAGTGATGACTTACAAGAGAGGGGATACCATGCTACTCTACCACAGAGCCACTTCAGTGATAACTTACAACAGTGACGATATCATGCTGTACCACAGCGCCACCTCAGTGTTGACTTACAGCAAAGATGATATCATGTTCTACCACAGAGCTACCTCAGTGTTGACTTACAACAGAGAGGATATGCTGTACCACAGAGCCACCTCAGTGATGACTTACAACAGAGAGGATATCATACTGTACCACAGATCCTCCTCAGTGTTGACTTACAACAGAGACGATATCATGCTGCACCACAGCGCCACTTCAGTGTTGACTTACAACAGAGAGGATATCATGCTGTAAAACAGAGCCTCCTCAGTGCTGACTTACAAATTTGAGGCTATCATGCTGTACCACACAGCCACCTCAGTGATGATTTACAACAGAGAGGATATCATGCTGTACCACAGAGCCACCTCAGTGATGACTTACAACAGAGAAGATATCATACTGTACCACAGAGCCTCCTCAGTGCTGACTTACAACAGAAAGGATATCATGCTGTACCTCAGAGATACCTCAGTGATGACTTACAACAGAGAGGATATCATACTGTACCACACAGCCATCTCAGTGCTGACTTACAACAGAGAGGATATCATGCTCTACCACAGAGCCACCTCAGTGTTGACTTACAACAGAGAGGATATCATGCTGTACCACAGAGCCACCTCAGTGTTGACTTACAACAGAGAGGATATCATGCTGTACCACAGAGCCACCTCAGTGTTGACTTACAACAGAGAGGATATCATGCTACAGTGCCACAGAGCCACCTCAGTGTTGACTTACAACAGAGAGGATATCATGCTGTACCACAGAGCCACCTCAGTGTTGACTTACAACAGAGAGGATATCATACTGTACCACAGAGCCACCTCAGTGTTGACTTACAACAGAGAGGATATCATGATGTACCAGAGAGCCACCTCAGTCTTGACTAACAACAGAGAGGATATCATGCTGTACCACAAATCGACCTCAGTGCAGACTTACAACAGAGAGGATATCATGCTACAGTGCCACAGAGCCACCTCAGTGTTGACTTACAACAGAGAGGATATCATGCTGTACCACAGAGCCACCTCAGTGATTACTTACAACAGAGAGAATATCATACTGTACCACAGAGCCTCCTCATGTTTGAATTACAACAGAGGGGATTCCATGCTATTGTACCTCAGAGCCACCTCAGTGATGACTTACAACAGAGAGGATATCATACTGTACCACAGAGACACCTCAGTGTTACAACAGAGAGGATATCATGCTGTACCACAGAGCCACCTCAGTGCTGACTTACAACAGAGAGGATATCATGCTGTACCACAGAGCCTCCTCAGGTTTGACTTACAAAGCCTCCTGAGTGTTGACTTACAACAGAGAGGATATCAAATGGTAACATCAGACAGCTGCTGTACCACAGAGCCACCTCAGTGTTTACTTACAACAGACATGATATCATGCTGTACCACAGAGCCACCTTAGTGACAACTTTAAACAGAGAGGATATCATGTTGTACAACAGAGCCTCCTCAGTGCTGACTTACAACAGAGAGGATATCATACTGTACCACAGAGCCATCTCAGTGTTGACTTACAACAGAGAGGATATCATGCTGTACCACAAAGCCACCTGAGTGTTGACTTACAACAGAGAGGATATCAAACGGTAACATCAGACAGCTGCTGTACCACAGAGCCACCTCAGTGTTTACTTACAACAGAGATGATATCATGCTGTACCACAGAGCCACCTCAGTGTTGACTTACAACAGAGAGGATATCATGCTGTACCACAGAGCCACCTCAGTGACAACTTACAACAGAGAGGATATCATGCTGTACCACAGAGCCACCTCAGTGTTGACTTACAACAGAGAGGATATCATACTGTACCACAGACCCTCCTCAGTGCTGACTTACAACAGAGAGGATATCATACTGTACCACAGAGCCATCTCAGTGTTGACTTACAACAGAGAGGATATCATGCTGTACCACAGAGCCTCCTCAGTGCTGACTTACAACAGAGAAGATATCATGCTGTACCACAGAGCCACCTCAGTGATGACTTACAACAGAGAGGATATCACGCTGTACCACAGAACTTCCTAAGTGCTAACTTACAACAGAGAGGCTATTATACTGTACCACAGAGCCACATCAGTGATAACTTACAACAGAGAGGATATCATGCTGTACCATAGAGCCTCCTCAGGTTTCACTTACAACAGAGAGAATATCATACTGTACCACAGAGCCTCCTTGGTGTGACTTACAAAAGTGTGGATATCATACTGTATCACAGAGCCACCTCAGTGATTACTTACAACAGAGAGGATATCATGATGTACCAAAGAGCCTCCTCAGTGCTGACTTATGACAGAGAGGATATCATGCTGTACCACAGAGCCACCTCAGTGCTGACTTACAACAGAGAGGATATCATGCTGTACCACAGAGCCACCTCAGTGATGACTTACAACAGAGAAGATATCATGCTGTACCACAGAGCCACCTCAGTGCTGACTTACAACAGAGAGGATATCATGCTGTACCACAGAGCCACCTCAGTGCTGACTTACAACAGAGAGGATATCATACTGTACCACAGACCCTCCTCAGTGCTGACTTACAACAGAGAGGATATCATACTGTACCACAGAGCCATCTCAGTGATGACTTACAACAGAGAGGATATCATGCTGTACCACAAAGCCATCTCAGTGTTGACTTACAACAGAGAGGATATCATGCTGTACCAGAGCCTCCTCAGTGCTGACTTACAACAGAGGGGATATCATGCTGTACCACAGAGCCATCTCAGTGCTGACTTACACCAGTGAGGCTATCATACTGTACCACAGAGCTTCCTCCAGTTTGACTTACAACAAAGAGGATATCATGCTGCCCTTTTAATTCTTGACTTTGGTTCTCAGTGAGTAAATCTTCTACTACTTAAATATTAATCAGGGAGGTCTCACAGTTTCTTTTTCTGTTCTATTTCTTTGTGATTGCTTTCTTAGCAGCATTTATAATAAGCAAAGGCATAGCTGATTAAGTTGGAGCTAAATCTACTTCCAGATCATCATCATCTAATAAGAACCTGGTTTTAGTTTGTGATATTCTCATGCATACGGTCTGGATAATCAGGTCTTGGAGTTGCTTCTTGACAGGACCCATTGCTCCACACTCCTAAAAGATATGATCCTAGGACCCTCTTGTCCAAGTTTTATATCTTCAACGGCTCTCTGAACTGGCTGGAAACATATGATGTATCTTTGCTGAAGTATAAAAATATTTATGCAGATATTTTCATGCACAAAATCTTGATGTTCCTACTTTTTGTAGCATACCTATTAAGAAGGCACACCTTATTCGAACATTCAAATGCAAACTTAGGGTCTAAGTTTTGATCCTATTTTGCTTTATAACTGCCAACCACTTTCATATCTATTTAGCTATTTTTTTTTTTATTAAGCAGTGCCTATTACTTTTTCCTGTATAGCTGGTTGCAAGTCTATACTGGATATACAAATCTACTAAGCTTGGTTTGTAAGCCTCCTTGTTTGGGTAGAGTCTATGTTTTAGCCCATACTACCATTCCCTCATACCCCAAGCTTAGTACACCTCTACAATTACATTCATTGTTTGCAATTTTCCACTCTAACCATTCTGAGCCTTTCCTTAGCAGATCCCAAAGTTAAATTGCAATTCCTTCTTTGTTGCCAAGTTCTACAGACTGTGTTGCTGCCTCCTTTATCATTATATTAGTAATTGAGAGCGCGTATTTTTCCATGGGTTCTTGCATTAGCTTATAAGGCATTTTTTATCATGAATATTATAGATTCAAAAAAAATCTCAGTTATTCCTTTCTATTATTACTCTTCTCCAGAAATCTTGGATAACTCTCCTATGATGCAGTCCTTACAATACAAGGATAATATCTTTACAATTTGTATCATATTGTTACCTTTGCAGTAAAGAAAAAGTCTTTATCTGTACTACTTCATAGTAGTTTTGTGGTTCTGGGGAGCCTAAACCTCCCCAGTCTTTAATCACAACTCATCTATTTGAATTAATATTTGGTTTCTCACGATCTCAAATAAAGTCAATTAACTTCTTTACACTTTTAAAATTGTTTGAGGAGATCACTGTCAGAATGCTTGAAAAGCATATAATCATTGGCTCAAAAGAAAAGATGCAATTGCCTGAATTTTCTTGTCTAATTCCAGATAAATCTTTTTCCAACTTCTTAGATCAGTCATGTTATCTAAGTATTCCTTGTAAGTTTTAAGTACTATACTTGACAGTGGAGCATATCATGACTTCTAGCTGTTTGATTTTTTTTTAATTCTTCTTGGTCTTGTACCTTTAGCTTAAAAGCTATTATTAACCATAATTAACTCAAGTGCAACTTCAAGAAAGCTTACACAAGATTTTTTCCATGTGTGCATTTCAGTGCAATGCACACACAGGCACAAACAATTTTAGATTCAATAAACTCTGTGGAGCAGGGAGCAATCACACACATGCAACTAAGAACATTTTGTGCAATGCAAATTTAGGCTAAAGTAGCTGAATTTTATGCAAATTAAGCAGGTGGAGTGATCCAACAGCCTGTAATGCATCTGTGTAGACTCTGTGTCCGTGTTAGTAGTGTACACAGAACATTTCTACATGCAGGAGTCTACACGGAAAGAAGGGGATGTCAAAGTCCACAAATATGGACATAATTGCCCTTAAAAGGTAAGATTCCATACATACATGTTTGAACCATACACTATCAATGTCAGAAAACAGCAGGAATTATGCCAAATTAATATTATTTTTTTTTAATTTTGGCATGATGTTTAACATAGAAATAAAAAATATATAAAAGAATAGTATAATGTACTCTAGACAAAAGTACTGTAAGATCTTGCCTTGGGTCTGCACAATTGTGCTTTTGTGTTATTAACCAGCTTACACCACTATGAACCATGTAGTTTATAGATTGTCAGCATGAATATTATGGAAATGAGGGGTAAATACCTTGGATGTGTTGAATCGCTAAAGGGAGCAACTGTGTACAGATATCCACTTTATATAGGCTCCTACTTGGTTATATTCCCAGTGAATGTGGATGATATCAGGGGGACTGTCAAGTCACTTATGGGAGTTTTCTGTGTTTAGTGCACATGTTTGCGCAACTCGTAACTTGCCACAAACAGTTTGGGCATAGCTTAGCTTGTTCACACAATCAGACCACCCATGTCCTAGTCATGAGTTAGATAGCTATAAATGAAAACTGGACATATTCAATTAATATACAGTTTTGCATAGCTATGTTAAGTGACATTGCACACAGTGCATTATCACACACTAAACTAGGGCCTTTAAATCATGTCAATCATATCCTAAGCAGGTGAGCTGCATCATATTTAGCCAATCACACATGGTGGACCTACTCCAGAACTGTATAAAGTATGCATACACCACCCTACATTCTAATTTTCCCTTAATACTCTGAACTATTGGAGTAGAGACTGAGAAAGTGCTAGGGGCTGCTGCAACCATTCTACATCTGTGTGTGCTAGATGCTGAAGTCAGTGTTACTGGTGCTGCTGACTATAAGCCTAGGCCGAGAAGGAGAAGAGTGTTCAGGCCTAGGGTAACCCTGCATGTGCTACATGAGCTGGAAATTGTACAGTGCTACATGGTGGACAGGGAGATGTTACAAGAACTCAGTTAGCTCTGCCACCCTCAACTCAGAACCAGAGCTAACAGAGGGGAACCCATCCCTGTTGAAACTAAGATGTGTAGCCCTTAGGATACTAGCAACAGGTACTTTTCAAAGACCAACTGGGGACATGATGGGGGCGTCACAGGCATTAGTATCCAGGATACTCCACCATTTCTTGGATGCTATGCTCCTACATGCCAGTGAGCACATATCTTTTCCCCTTTCCCCTGAGGTGAGGGCCAACAATATGTAACAGTTCTACCATGTACCACTCTACCCTGAAGTACTGGCTGCCATAGATTGCACTCATGTACACATCCAGGCACCACTGGTGAGCAAGGTAGAATCTACGTTAACCACAAGGGATACCACCAAGTCATGTGCAATGCCCAGGGAATTATCATGAATGTGTGTGTTGGGAACACTGCAGTTATCACGACTCCCACATCTGGCACACATCACAGCTGTACCAGATGTTTGCTATGTGGGACATTCCAGAGGGTCATGTACTGTGGGATGCTGGCTATGCCCTGGAACTGTGGATGATGACACCCTTCAGAAATGCACACGCACTTATGGAAGAATGCCACAATCAGGAACATGCACAAACTAGGAACATTACAGAGAGTGTGTTTGGGTTTTTAAAGTCATGGTTCTGGTACTTCAATATTTCTGGTGGAGCATTGCAGTATACTCCATGCACATGTGAACAAATATTGACAGTATGCCACAGTCACAGGAGGACTCATAGGAGGAAGCCCATACTGATGTCCCTGTAGGCAGGTGTAGGTATGCTCTGTATGCCCTGGCTTTGGCCAAGAGACAACGCAAAGCACATTCACTGACAACCTAGGGACCTAAGGACTAATACCTTTCTCCTGCTCACATACATATATTAATGTTGATGACAGGCAACTCACACATCTTGTACATCTTGTACCTATCAATGTATTGGCTGTGTACTGCTTGTATCAGACAGAGTCATCCCTGAACTACAGTTGTGTAAACCGCTGCATTTGCAAGGTAAGTCCATAACCTACACAGTATTCCAGTGGATTATTATGATATGTCATTGTAGCTATGGACTTAGTACATTATGCAAGTAACTACAGTGGAGTATTTGGACACAACTTACATCCACATGGGACTACAGACACCTATTCCACTATCATGCCTCCATTTGTAGTCAGTAGGCCTCATGCATGGAATATTCATGCAGTCCTACTGCATCATATTAGTGGTACATCATTCAAAAGAGATGTTATAAGGTGAGGTTAAATGATAGTCAGAGTAGTGTGTAGCTTAACAGAACATGTGACTTGTTTCCCCACCCATCAAAACAGCAGTGTCCCCTTGTAACTGCCATAACAGTAGCTCATCTATATTTTACGAGCATTTGACACAGTATGCCACACAGTCTCAGGATAGTAACACAGAATTTGATATTACACTGTATATGTTAGTTCACTGAAGAACAGCAATGTACATATTTATGCAGGTAATTGTGTGATGAATGATCCCTCTTTTTGTCAAGCTGCTTCTGTGTCTCAAAAGACTAAGGCAGTTAGCTTGTATGATGGTGTTCAAGGTTGTAATCCTGAGGTAAGCTTTTTGATGTGAACTAGTAATAAGTTGTGTTTTACAGACTGTGCTCTGTGTGTGCTATAGTATTATTAACCTCTTTCTCTTATTAATTACACATTTGCATTCTGCACCACATGTCTACAACCTATTTAATAAGACTAAGCCAATCTGCGTGAAGCGCAGCAGTGCAGAAACAGGGACAGAAGTCAGACTGTGAAACAAACATAATCCCGGCCTGCAGTACATCTACAAGTGGGCTTGAGTCTTAAGGTTATGCAATAGTAAGTCTCTGATGTCACCTCCCACTTGTGCACTGCTTAGCAACACACAGTCAGGTCCACAAATGCCAACGTGCATGTCCATACACTTAGTAAAGCAGAGTGCAAAGCTGTTGCTCCTTGCACAATTTCTTAAAAAAAAAAAAATATATATATATATATATATATATATATATGTGTGTGTGTGTGTGTAAATATATATATATATATATATATATATATATATATATATATATATATACACACACACACACACACACACACACATATACATCTCTCTCGCTCTTATATATATATATATATATATATATATATATATATAGATATAGATAGATACACATATACATATAATACACACATACCAATATAATTTTTTGTCTTTGACTGACAGAGCTGCTTTCTGTCTTACCTGCTCCATTTTGTTTTCTGTTTGAAGAAATCTTGGCCTGTGGTTTTGTTCTGTATGAGAAACAGACACTTAAATTGTCTAGGCTCACATTTCACACGTTTTATCATTGCTTTATTTGAATTGTCTCCTGAGTTATAATTAAACACAAAGTGAAATTCTGGGCCTTTGTCTTTGTCTGGAAGATTTCAAGCCTGCATAAGGTATACTACTGCTGGTGATGCCTTGTTGGGTGAAAAAGTAAACTTAATTTTTTTTTTTTTACTTTGACTGATAGAACTTCTTTCTGTCTTACCTGATGCATTTTATTTTCTGTTTTAAGAAGTATTGTCCTGGTGGTTTTGTTCTGTGTGAAATACAGACAATCAAATTATCTAGGCTTACATTGCGCCCGTTTTTTTCACTTGTTAAAAGGAAAGTGAAATTCTGGGCCTTTGTCTTTGTCTGAAGGATTTCAAGCCTGCATGAGGTATAGTACTGCTGGCTGGTGATTATTTCCCTCCCACTCTCCTGTTTGATGATCTTCTTTTTAAATCTGGTGATTTTAAGCTTCCCATCCCTACTGTAAATTGAGCTTAATAAGCTTCTCCCTTTCTACACTGCTGCTATCTTGAATTTTTCTTTGAATTATTTGCCTTTCCTTCTGCTTATATCAAAAAGTGCATTTTGCCACTTATTGTCTGTTCTAATGATTTACTTCATTTGAATTCATTATCTAGCTAGGTGTTGGATTAAGTAATACATTTTACACTCTAGCAAACACTTGATTTGCATCAAGGTCAGTGGATTTTCCATCTATTGCATTGAGAGGTAGCCTGGTCTGTCTAGGTTAAGGAAGCACTTGAGATTTCCGCACGTAGTTCTATTGGCTAGTGAGCTTATTAGTCAGCTTATTTTGTTTTTAGTGGCTTTATAAATTATGTACAAATGAATGGCTCTTGGCTCATTTATACAAAGCAAAGTACTTTTATTGAATAATCACACTTTTATGAGATGTTTAAAGTGCACTGCTGTATCCATATCTTTTAGATTGTTTGTGGTAGCACTTCACTCCAGACACTCTCTTAGTGTGCTTCTACATTAGCAAGACTGTGATTATATTTATTTATTTTATTTTTGCATTTGTTAACTGTGTTAGTCTGTCTGGGTTCTTAGAAGCCCTTTTCAGCAGAGACCAGAGGAGAAAAGCTCCCAAAAAAAGTTTAAGTAAACAAATAGTAAGAACAAAGATAAACACAGATCAAATTTTAAGTATACATACTTCTGAAGTAATTACATAACATGCAATAAAGGAATATATAGAATGGATAGAAATACAATACAATACATATATGGACATTTTCACGTAGTATGGCAAGAAACTAAGCAGAAATATGGTAAGACTAAGGTCAATACATTGCTGAACCAAGGTGCTAGGCATGAAGTAAGTAAATATACAGATAAAGTTGTGTGAACATTGGAAGTTAATAAATAAATTAAAGTACTAGGCATGAAGTAAGTAAATATACAGATAAAGTTGTGTGAACTTTGGAAGTTAATAAATAAATTAAAGTACTAGGCATGAAGTAAGTAAATATACAGATAAAGTTGTGTGAACTTTGGAAGTTAATAAATAAATTAAAGAACAGTAATAAGGGATTATGGGAAATGAGTGTAACATGAGCTAACTAGTATGGAATATGACAGAAAAAAACGTGTAGGTGGTAGTAGTAAGAGAGAGAGCTAAAAGTGATACAGTTAAGTTGGGTTATCCCTGAATGTTTCTTGGGTATTAGTTTAGAGCATGAACATATCCAATTTGATAGGAAAAATATTTAAGCTGTTTCTTGAAGGCATTTTTGTCATTAAGTAGTCTAAGGGATAAAGGGAGTGTGTTCCAATTTTTACAACTGAGTGACAATAGAATATTTTCCCAAAGGTTTTGTTTGGGTTATGAACTTCAAGAAAGTATTGATTAATACTTCTTAGTGGGCATTGAGGCGTATAAAGTGTCAGAGAATTTGAAGGGATGGGCAGAATTTATTATTGTTTAGTATATTGTAGGCTATAAGGAGTTGGGGTTGAGGCAGTAAGTTGGAAAATTCAGGCCAGTGTAAAGCCTTTAATGAGAGGCAGCGATGGGATTTGTAAGGTTGATTTGCAGCAAATCTGGCTACTTTGTTATATGTGGTTTCTAGTTTGGATATTAGGTTACTCTGTAGATGGGTAAAAATAGGTGAAGTATAGAGAAGGGATGGCCTGGACGCACAGGGAAGAAGGTTTTTGTGATGGTAAAGCAGACCTAGTTTTTGGTGGGTTTTTTTTTTGAGCTATGAATGTGATGGTTGAATTTAAGATCATCATCAATTATTGCTCCAAGGAGTTTTGTTTGGGTGTCAACAGAAATTTTAGTTCCATTAAGGGATGTTACGGAAAAGTTCTGTTTTGCATGTTCCAGATTTTTAGGTAGGAAAAGTAGTAGCTTAGTTTTGCTCGCATTTAGCAGGAGTTGGTTGGATTGTAGCCAGTTTTCAACTGAGTGGTGTGAGTTTCGTGTAAGGGATTGTAGGTTTTCTATGTTGTCAGCAGAGTTGATGATGGTTGCGTCATCAGCATACTGAATAAGATTGGACTGGGGGCAGGATGAGAAAAGGTCATTGGTAAATACATTGAAGAGTGGAGGACCCAATATTGATCCTTGTGGGACCCCTGTCCTAACTGCTAGAAAGGGGGAGCAGGAAGAGTTCCATCTAACAGCCTGGTGTCTATTAGTGAGGTAATCACAGAATCAGGAGGTGGTGGAGTTTGAGAAGCCTAGGTTGGAGAGTTTATGGTGAAGTATGGTATTAGATACGGTGTTGAATGCTTTCGACAGGTCCAGAAAGAGGGCTGATGCGATTTTGCTATTATTTCTGTTTGTATGCATGTATGTATGATTATTCATCTAGTGGCTGTAGGTGTTTGCCTGGTATTTCAGAGCTGGGAAACCCACAAAAGGGCTGTAAGTATTTTTCTTTGCACTTCTTTTATATACTGTGACTGTACTTCAGCAGTAAAAACAAAGCAAAACAAAGAAAAAACTGTACTATTTGCTGCTGCGTTGCATTGTATTGCATTGCATCTGTTAGTTGCACGGCTGTTGTACATAGTTTGTGTGGGCTTGTTACACATGGGCTCCAAATCAGCTATTCTACATTAAGAAGTTGATTTTCTGCATCCTTGGTGCAGAAGTGTGCTGATCTAACTGTTTTAACACACCTCCACAGAGTTAGGTGACCAGCCACTGCTCGTGTATTCATCTGTGCAAACCAAGAAATCTGGTGCAGTCTGTTAACCATAAGTACAATTTTATACTTCATTTTGCAAAAAAAATTATTTTTGCTATATTGCTGATTTTTTTAAAACTGTTCTTGCTGATTTGTTGATGTTTTGTCTGCTGTAGCATAGACTAGATTCAGACCTGCTGTATCTGGTTCTGTTTCTTAAATTGAGCACTAAACCAGGCTATGTTTTGTTGGAGATGGCCCCCTGCACCCTTGTGGAGACAAAGTGTAAAGATTCATCTGATTGAAAGTTGATGGCATAGGGCTCAGTTTTGAGCTTTTTTATTGGTTAAATAGTTTAATTTGGTTTTCACACTATTGCTACATAAGCCCTTCATTTGCATGGGTGTGCACGTGTTTTAACACAGCTCCACAAAATTAGGTGCCCAGCCACTGCTTTGCTGTATTCATCTGTTTACAAGTAGTGCACCTCCGTATACCATCATGCACTAGCATGCAGTGGGGTAACCACTGGCAGTTATAGACACAAAAATTTCAATAGATAAATTTTCCCTTAGTAGCTGCCCATGATCCAGCCATGAAGTCCTTACATTGCACTTAGCTGCTCAGAGAGCACTTCAGTTGCACTTTTGCCCCTTAAACAGTCCCAAAACCACCAAATCTACAATAGTCTCATACCATTTAGAGACCCCCAATAGTATAGATGCTTTATAGAGCACCCCATTGGTATAGGCCTAGTTTAGAGCACCTAGTTATACAACACCCCTCCATTTTCTCTCCCCACTGTGAAAATAGGATTGAACCTAACATTATGTTTGGTCAGTTTCCTTCCATTTCTCCTATCAGCCTGATTTATATAGGTATCTTGAGGCCATGTAGCAACCGCCTCATGTACACTGACACCCCTGTGCTCCTAAATCACACAAGTACAATTTTTGAGAGTGAGAGATGCATCTACACTAAGAATCTGGAATCCTTGCTCTCTTGTGCTCAGAACAGTAACACTAAACATGTTGTCAGATGCTACACCCACTACGCAAACCATGCACTCAACACATAAACCATTATATGTGGAGGTACACATCAAAAACCTACCTAAACACCAGAAAACTTCCAAACACATACATGCTACACCTAATACAGCTCCTACAGCACTCAGTACACATAAAAACACAAGCACCAGTGTCTTACCAAATAGGCTACTAAGTCAAAGCACATCTAAACCAAATTATTTAGTCATAGGTGATTCCATTGTGAGATACACAGATGTCCTACTCACCAGACTGGACAAGAAGGAAGTTATCAGCTGTCTATCAGGTGCCAGAATCCATCAGATCACAAGGCACTCAAGTCTCTTAACAAGTACAATTATGACTCTGTCATAGTTCATGTTGGTGTATGACTTGAGATGTACCTAACCGGACTATATGAAGAGAGGCATGGTTTAGCTCTATGAATATGTGCCCCAGGCAGGTATGTCCCTAGCCTTGAGCAGCATTCTATCCTCACCTAGGATGATACCACAATACATACAGAAAATAATTGACTTCCACAATTGGCTTAGTTTTTGGTGTCATTCTAGGGGATCCATTCTGTCAGCCTGGGATGACATAGTTGATAGACCACTCTGCTTTGCCAGAGATGGTCTTCACCTGCAACCTCGAGGCTTTTAGTTACTGGATAAGGCAGTTGCCTCCCCCATAATGTCTTCATTAGGCAAGGTCTCAAGAATAAAATTTCCGACTTGAAAATATCACTCACAAATAAATTAAAGGTTATGCTGTTAAACGCTAGGAGTTTAATACAGAAACTGCACTATCTGGATGCACTTCTCCCCCTGGAAGATGTTGACATCTGTGCAGTCACAGAAACTTGGTTCAGGACTGCAGAGAGTATCCCAGCCTTGCAAGACTACAATGCCTTCCACACTTTCAGACAACAAAATGAATGTGTGAGAACCAAAGGAGGAGGAGTATCTGTCTTCATCAAAAATAAATTCACCTGTAGAAGGATTAGACAGGAAAACTCCATGGAGTTACTCTAACTTCAACTAACAGTGGGTAAGAACCCCCTTCAAGTCATCATTAGCTATAGGACCCCTTCAATGAACCAAGATACCCAAGCTGCTTACTTAGACCTACTTGAGTCAAATTACAACCAAACACTCTTGTCATGGGCGATTTTAACTATCCCTCCATTGACTGGGAAACTTATACGAGTACCAACATGCTCACACCAAGGTTCCTGGACTTTGTTAACACTAATGTGCTGGAACAAATAGTAGACAACCCCACAAGGGGCTCAGATATTCTTGACCTGGTCCTCACCAACATAGGTAAAGGTTGCACCACCACAAGTATAGGATCCTCACTGGTTAAATCTGATGACAAATTAGTCACATTTGAAGTAGCTACAACACCTGATCTCCTCAAGTGAAATCAAGATAAAAACTTTCACCAAAGTTAATTATACCCTCCTAAGGAATGGCATAAATAATTTCCAAACTCCTATTCACACAGATGGCATCGACAACTATACTAAGGTATACACAAATGCCCTGTACAAACACTTATACAAATGTATTGACACAGCTGTACCTGATAGAATAAAAAAAAATCCTCAAGAAAAAAACAAGCCTCCCTAGTGGACATCTAACATTAATAAGTTATACAACAAGAGAAAGAAGTTGCTGTCTAAGAATAAAAGAGAGAGGTCCCAGCAATGGAAAACACCCTTCTTCGTTTAAACAAACAAATAAGACAACTTGTAAAGTACTCTAAGGGCAACTTCTAAAAAAAATTAGCAACCATAGCTAAGGATAACCATAAGATATTATTCAGCTATATCCATAACCTAAAAGGTAGGACCCAGACCAGAGGCACCGGAAGCTGTTGAAGACAGGGGGGGGGGGGACAGAAGGAGAGAGGGGGCACTTAGCGATCTAAAAAGGGAATTTTTTTTAAAACTATTTACTACCACAACATAGGTTTACTTGGAGGACATTTTAAGCTCATCCAATTTCCCTTATGGTGCTTGAATTAACATTTCCTGATTGGCTTTACCTATCCCATGGCTAATAATTGTATATTACCCCTAGTGAGAATGACAGTGATCATTCTATAGATAATTTGAGGGGACCCATGTCAGAGATGCAGCATTTAGGAACTGCCTCTATCCATTAGTGCATGAGGGGCAGTCTTGGAGTACATTTTCTATTACCCATCCTTAGATACAAGTTGTATTTGAATATGGACAGGAATGAGGTTTGTTTTACTTGAATGGATAGTCTGTTCTGGAACAGTGGTAGCCTCTATGATATATATATATACATATCCATCTCTCCACAACATTCAGTTCAGATACCTGGACTGAGTATTTCTGATGCTATTTGACTTGCTGATGTTCAGTAGGTCTATCTGTATTAGGTCAGAGGATGCCTTGTATGCCAGACATGTCGCCTCTAAGCACTCTGTAGGATACTGAGTATATGATAAATCTTTGAGGTGGTCCATGCAAAACCTATTGTTTAGGACTGGTATCCTTTTAGTAAGGTATCCCTGTGGGTATTCTCATTGTTGCATGGGTCTGGACAGATACATGTCAAAGTGGGCATTAAACAAAATGACTGACCTAATGAGGGCTTTGTAAAGGGGGACAATAACATCTATAGATCTAGTCACAATCAATTTGTTTATAAACCGTGCAATATAGAAAGACTTTGTTATGACTCTGGGGACATGTTGGTCAAAAGTTAAGTCACTGTACATACGTTTCCAAATGTCAAATTACTGGGTCATTTCTCAGGGGGCATTGTCAATTTGGCAGTTCCCTCTCAGCTAATTGGCGATTCTGAATGCCCATAACTTGTTTTGTCATTTTAATGGACAATTTCTGGCCAATAAAACCAACCCCCACTACCTGTGGATATACATATTTCGGCCTTGTTATAACCTCATCAGGGAATGAAAGTAGATGGTAATGTATTATATGAGTGAGGGAATTATTATCAGGATTATAAAACTAACTATTCAGAGAAAAACTACCCTACTGCCAACAGTGAACTAAGTACAAAGGTAGTGAGGAATAAAGTCCCTGCACTACACACATAAAAATGGCATCATAATTGACTGGTAATGTTTCATGACAAGAAATGCAAAAAGTAAACATCTTTGCAGCAGTTAACTAAAAACAGTTAATGGCTTAATTAAGCCCGTTTCAGAGGACTGGATTCTTGGAGGTGTTGCCACTGTTTTAACTAGGTTCGATAAAATGTTAGGATATGGGCAGGATGTTAATGAAATCAGTGTAAATAGAAAATGCAAAAAGTACAGACATCATATTGAAAATGAAAGCATACTTAATATCAGTCTTCTTGGCCCCCCCTAAAAAAAAAAATCTTAAATGAATATTGGGATTTATAACATGGAAACTAAAGCCCTTGCACTATACAAAAAACCTCATAATTTCATGATTTATGAAACTTTTGTGAATAGTTACTTATCATATCTCAAATATATATTTCTTAAACAATGATTTCAACATTATGCACTCACAGTTTCCATAAATCAAGATTACATGCTTAAATTGCTTAACTTATCCTAACTCTATAAATATGTAATAAGTTTCAAGTTTAAATACACCTTGAAGCTTTAAAGACTCACAAAAGAAAAGGTGACAAGAAAAAACTATTTAGTAATGAGTAATGGAATTATACAGTACTTGCTATAGTATTAGATCGACTTCAAAATGCATCAGGTGGCTGGGCAACTCTCGAAAGTCGAGCAATGATCAGCACTCTGGGGGCAGCATAACTCCTGGAAATAAAAGAACAAAACTCTCCTTACTGGCTTGACTCTGGCTCTGGCAGCACCAACAGAACAGCGGCAGTATACATCAGGTAACACATGGCAGCACTAATGGAACAGCGGCAGGAATAACTCCAGGCTGTAACACACAGCAATAAGAGAACAAGAACATCTAATGCGCAAATCCACGTTAGAGTTGAATGTATGGATCCTCCTTTAACTTTCGCACGTGAGTCCATTTTAGTGTAAATACTTTATTTCATTAATTTTTACTGACCGGTCTTGCAACTGTAAAAGTGGGGGGCTCCCCCTCCCCCTCGGTCTATGGTTCTAGCACCCATGACCCAGACGTGTGCTGAACTAGCTGTGGATGGCATCACACACACTGATCCTGTGGAAATAGTTACGCTATTAGCTGACAGATTTGGTGAATATTTCATCCCCTGTCCTCTCTAAACATTCCATAAAGAATTCCCTCTACATCTCCCCCACCTTGCATCTCCAAAGAGCAAGTCATTAATGCTCTCTCCAAGGTGAAAAACACAGACTCTGGCATCCCAAGTTGCATTTTAAATGGTCTAAAACATGAGTTAGCAACTCCATTAGGTACTCTCTTCAACCACAGCCTGAGTACTGGTTTTGTACCTGCTGAATGGAAACCAGCAACCGTCATCCCCCTTCATATAGGGGTACAGCAACAGACCCTAGCAACTACAGACGCATAAGCTTAATCAGCCTTATCTGTAAGTCCATAGAATGAATCCTCATGGACCTTATAAATAAGGATATAGTTGATCTCCAAACCTTGATCCGACACAGACTGGTTTTGCCAAAGGCAGGTCATGCCTGTTAAACCTAGTGGATTTCTTTGAAAATGTCACCAGAGCCATAGACTAAGGCAAATCTGTGCCAGACGAAGGCAAATCTGTGCATACATCCTACCTTAACAGCCAAGGCTTTCAACACAATCACACATTTGGGCATCATTGATAAAGTCTCCCGGTTGAATATCAACCCGTATGTTGTCAGATGGGTTGCTAACTGGCTGACCAACAGATCATACTCAGTTGTGGACTTTAACTCAGCCAGTAGACCTGTCACCAGTTTGGTTCCGCAGGGGTCAGTGCTGAGCCCCAAACTGTTTGGAATATACTTCTCAGAAGTTCAGGCTAAAACAAAGGGGCTGTGGCTGACTAAGTTTGCTGATGATTGCAAATTAGGTGCAATCACTGAATCCTCAAACAATGTCAATATACTTCAAGAGACAGACTTGCACAAACCAGTGACTGGTGCCAAAGCCATGGACTCAAACTCAGTGCTAAAAATGCATTATCATCCCCTTTGGTACGAACAATATCCCTACAGAATATCATATAAATAATACTACCCTATTTAACAACTCAGTAGTGAGAGACATGGGAACACAAGTTGACTGTAGCTTAAACTTTGACCACCATGTATATACTATGGTAAAGAAAGCATTCTACATCGCACACCTCATTAGCAAAGGCATTGTCTCAGGACTGAAAGAGGTCATAACATCCCTGTACTCGAGCCCTGTCAGGCCAGTAATTGAGGACAATGATCCCTTTGGTAGGTACTGTACCTGGCATCTGCAGATACTTGAGACACCTCAGAAATTTCTAACCACGAAAATTTAGGGTCTCCAGCACATGTCATACATTATAGCATACAGACTACGTAGAGAAGACTTATGCCTGGCCTAAAGGGCAATCTCAGATCCAAACCTAGTGGAAATGCTACACATCCACAAGTCAAATGGGACAAGGGTCACCCACTACAGGGACATTAACCTGGCCTGTGACATAAATAGGACCTGCTGGAGAAACAGATATGTCTCTCAGAGGTTGCCAGTCCTCTGGATTAGGCTACCAGTTAAAATCAAACAGAGCCCCTCTATGACTCTGTTTAAGTGTAGCCTGGATGACTGGATGGAAAAACTTAAATTCCTCCTGGGGATTTTACCTATGACCCTCCTTGATATGGGCAGTCATTGCTAACTAAGATCTCAAGTTTATGCAAGATCCTTTAAATTGGATTTCTCTAGTATTATATTGGGTACACAGGGCTAGGCTTATAAAGACCTTCAGGTCAATAGCCCAGTAACCACCTATGAGCTTATCTTTGAAGGATGTAACCCATATAGCTTAGGCCACTGCAGAAGCAATCAATATGAAGGGCAGTAACCATTACAAAGCTAACCCAGTCAGCAAACTGAAATAAACAAATAAATAAATAAGGCCCAGCCAGACATACTTCATAGCCATTGCTGGTCAGAAGCACTGGGTAATAACCTGCAGATGAAAGAAGGTTAAACAAATATTTAAAACTTTCCAAGCTTTTCTTATTGGCTCCAGCTGGCCTAGTCTGGACAGCATTTGGCAGAGTCATACAAGGTTTCAAACACCCTAGCTAATCTTGGATTCAGAACTTCTTCCTTTATGCTGGGTACCTGACTGTGGCAGTACTTTTAAAGGAATAAAGTAATAGGTATACTTCAGCTGGTAATAACCTCTTCATCCTTGGTTTGAGCACCTGGGCACATCTTTCTCTGATATTTGACTACTTCAGTGACTACATAGGATACGTTTCCAGCTGTGTCTTACAATGGACCCGTACCTGTTTGTACTATGTAGAATCTTGATGCATCCAGTTTTTTGCTGCAACACCAGTTGTCTCCCACTTTCTCTCCTTCTCAAGTTTTAGGTGCACTGGTTGGCCTGCTTGAAGGACAGATTGACCTTATGTGGAGTACCACTTTTCATAAAAACATCTATAAGCAAGTCTTTGGTCATTTCCCTTGACAGGTTTAAAAAGGATAGTCTTAGGTCCCTCTTTGGATTCTATATTATGTATGGTAGCCCTTATTTGTCTACCAAGCATCAGCTCTGCAGTATTGATTTTGGTTTCCCAGTACTGCTTAACATTCAAGCTTCCATCTAAAATAAACTAAGCCACGATTAAAATAAAATAACAAAATTTGCCGCTAACTTACCAAATAAGAACCCATCACTGCTTATCCCTAAAACAGCTTGAATGGCTTGAATTACCCAAGCAACTCCCTTACACACAAGTACTCCTAGTCCACAAATTAATATGCAGACCAGAACAAAGCAAAGCCTTAATAGACTTATTGCACACATATGCCTCTGCTAGGCCACTTTGATCTGGAAACAAAATGTTCCTGACTACCTACAAACCACACCTGTCAGCAGGAGTTTCTATTCCAGCTACACAGCCTACTCCTGGAACTTTATCCTCTCATCCCTTAAAAGCATACTAGCAACCTTTCCAATTTCAAGACCAGTCTAAAAAAAATCTGTCTGACATCTAGAACTGTACATGCACAATCCTCAAAATAGAAGCATGACTACCTAGTCACTATAAGTATGCCTTTCTCACTAAATTCACTAGCACCTCCATATCTTAACAGGTAGTAATGACCTAACATCAAAAGACGCTCTCAGCTAATGATACCAAACTATTAATGTATGCTGTTCTACCTCTTCAGCCAACACTCGCTACTGTTTTATTTTCCTGTCTCATCCTTCCATAACATTCCCATCTTTCTAATAATAACTCTCTCCATCTCCTTAATTTTCCCTCCTGTCACTACTCCTCCTTGTCTCATTCTATTCCTTTGTGTATTTTAACAGCAGGATACTATTATTATTTCCTCCATGTCCTTAATTTTCCCTCCTGTCACTACTCCTCCTTGTCTCATTCTGTTCCTTTGTGTATTTTAACAGCAGGATACTATTATTATTTCTCACAGTCATATATTATTAGAAATATAGTCAATATTTTGAATAACTATGTATTAGTTTGCTTGACATAGGTTATCCACTTCTGCAGTGTGTCTTACTACTTGCAGTACATATTGTGTTCTTAATATTTCTAAAAATACATTTCAATCTGTGCTTTTATCTGTTGTGGGAATTTTCTCCCCTTGCATATAATTACTTACCAGCTACTGTAAAAATGTTTTTATGTGTATTTTTGTTAAGCCCTTCTCGCCAACTCATTGTAACATATTTCATCTGTTTCAGGGTTTTCTTCTCTTGATTGCAGTTACCCAACTACAGTTTAAATGTTTTTGAATCTGTTGTGGAGCTTTCCTCCCTGGGCCTCCACTGAAAATGGATCATTACATCAGTCAGACTTTACTGGTTATCAAAGGACAAATACATACAAATAAATTATTTCCATTGCACTGTGTGGAAAAGCACAGTAAAATATGAGTTCTATGAAGGTCAGGTTAATCAAAAATCTTTTCAGTAGTATGGAGTTTTCAGTAAGTTCACTGAACTATGGATAGCACTATGATGCAGTATGAATGAAGCTATATTTCTAACCAAATTGCTGGAACTCCATGGATATAAACTTTGTACCAAATGCCATATATGGCATGCATAATCTTGAATCTAGCAGTCATTTGTTGACTAGCCATTGCTAGTAATTATAGTATTTCTATATCAGGGACTAACAGTCCACTTATAGAAGGCATGTCATTCCTGCAGACTCACAGAGATCATCAGCTATTCTCTGCCACAGACTCTGCTGTAACAACATTTCTAGTAATGACTCTCTCCTCTGAGATGGTTTGTGTATTATGTAAAACTGGCATACAGATACAAGTTCTGCAATGTCCATATTGACACTGGGCTACCATACTGATACTCTGGCTCATTTATGACCCTTGGATAGAACTCAGTGACCTTCACATATTTGTTTAAGTACTTAATTTTGAAGAAGGACAACTGTGCTCTGACTTTGTAGTATTTCTACATCAGATGCTTTGTCTGTGCCCAAAAGTAAAGCCAGCTATTCCCCTTATATATTTAATGACCATATATACTTCACTTTCATGCTTGGTAACTTTCTTTACTTTGTTAAACCTTTTAATAGATACTGAGTGATTTGCCATGATGTTCTGCACAAAAGCATTAATGTCTTCTTTGGGATCAGACAATATCTGGTCATGTATTGGGTTTTTTTGACAGTCAATAACTTTCCATGTTCATAGGTAGGTACTAGGCTATTGGCCCTAGGGCCTATATAAGTATAGCCAAAAAGGTGCCTTGGCTTTCGCCACACAAGAAAATGATTTTTCCGTGCTCATGTCAAGCAGAGCCACAGAAGTGATCCACAGGGTGAATTTCCTATCTGCCATCCAATCATCAAGATTTTTCTTGAAGAGTGCTAATGAGGAGCTTTATTTGATATAGATAGGTAGTTTGTTCCAGAGTATGGGAAGTCTCTGGGACAGGAATCTAGCCCTCCAGCATGTTCTGTTTATTGGGGTGACAAGGTTTAGGTTCCTAAAGTGTGTAGCTTGGAGAGATTGGGATTTCTTTAAGTGGAGTATGTCCAACAGTTTTGGGTTTGACATAGCTTTGTATGTTAGGCAGAGATTGCCTCTGAGTAGGTGATATGCAATGGAGTAATGCTGGAGTTTTCTGAGATGGTCTGCGTAGGGCATCTGTTTGAGGCTGGTAATCCTCTTTGTGAGGTATTTCTGTGGCTTTTCCAGTTGTTGTAGATGTCTTGTGAGGTACATACCAAAAGGGGCGCTGCATTCTATAAGGGGCCAATGAGTGATGAGTAGAGGGGAGCAATGACCTCTTTTTTCCTGGATGCGAAACCTTTTGTGATGAGGTGTGCCATGTAGAAGGATTTCCTGACTACTGTGGCGATGTGATTATCAAAGGAGAGACTACTGTCTACCTGTGTCCCAAGGTCTCTTATCACACTTTCAATGTTATGTAGACTACCGCCTATGTAATTTTTACAAAAAAGGGATGACAATGCACTTTTTAGCATTGAGCTTGAGACCATGGCTTTGACACCAGGCATCTGTCTCAGTGAGGCCCTTTTGTAGGATGCCCACATTGTTAGGAGTTTCGATTTTGGCTCTTAGTTTGCAGTCATCTGCGAACTTCATTAGCTAAAGACCTTCTGTGTTAGCTTGCACTTCAGAGAAATAGATACCAAACAGGAGAGGACCCAGGACTGAACCCTGTGGTACTCCACTTGTCACTGGTCTGAAGTTGGATCTGGAGTCTGCTACTTTCACAGTGTGGGTTCTGTCAGTGAGCCAGTTGGCAACCCATCTTGTGACATAGGGATGTATACCTAGTTTAGTGAGTTTATCTATAATTCCAGAGTGGGGGATGGTGTCAAAAGTCTTGGCAAGATCTAGATAGGCTGTGTGAACCACCTTATCCTCATCTACGGCTTTGGTGACCGCTTCAAAGAAGTCTATCAGGTTTAGGAGACATAAGCTGCCTTTTACAAACCCGAACTGGGTGGGGTCCAGAGTTTGGAGATTACCAATGTCATTGTTTATAAGTTCCAGCACAAAGCCACATGACATCCCTAAGTTGCAGACCAGGCTCGTCAAGCTAATGGGGCAATAGTTCCTGGGATCCGTGGTGGCTCCCCCTTTGCGAAGTGGGCTAACCGTTGCTGTGCGCCATTTAGTGGGCACAAAGCCTAAGGTGAGGCTATGACTGAACATGGCACTTAGGTGGGGTGCCAGTTCGTTCTGTAGTTCATGTAGAATGCAGCCTGGGATGTTGTCAGGTTCCATAGATGCTGTGTTCTTGGCTTTGGAGAGTGTGGTTTTTACCTGTGCAGCCGTGATTTCAGGAACTTTGCATCCTTCTGGTATAGAGATGGGCCCTTTAGGGGCTCTCTCTGGCATTGAAACATCTGAGTCTTATAAACAACCTCTGGTATTCTGGCAGTGTTTTGTTGAAGTCATAGGAATTAATCAGTAGAACCAGGGGTTTGTGGTCAGCTTGGAGTTGGAAACTTTCTAACCGCAGTAGGAATCTCAAAGACTTCTCACATGCACACACACTTATAAGGGAAATTGTTTCTACTTGTGAATTTTTTTGATCTGCACTAAGTCTTAAAACTCATCCATCCATATGTAATAAAGAGGCATCTTGACCATTGTAAATGGCATCAGCACACACGACTGTTGGTTTGGTGACATCACAGTAGGTGACCACCAAAGTAGACATCATCATAGGTTCACAGGTAAGTGCTAGGCTAGCTGCCCTTGTGGGTCATTTTAAGACTATCCAATTTTCCTTTTTGTGATCAGATTAACCTAACACATTTGATTAGAGATTGGGCTTTCCCATCCCATGGTCGATAAATATATATTATTCCTAATGAGAATAAAAGGGATCACACCATAGATAATTTGAGGGGACTCATGCATGGGATAAAGCATTTAGGAGGTGTATCTGTCTAATAGTAGCACAGGGAGCCGTCTTGGGATAAATTTTCTGTTTCCCATCCATAGATCCAAGTTTTGCTTGAATGTGATCAGGGATGAACTTTGTTTTATGTGAATGGGAGTCTGTGCCAGAGCAGCAGTATCCTCTGTGATATATGCCTATCCCTCCAAATCATTCTCTGCTGCAGAAGAGGTTTAGATCCCTAGACTGAGTATTTCTGATGCCATTTGAATTGCTGATGTGCAGTAAATCTGTCAGTAGTGACTCAGTGGATGCCCTGTGCGCCAAGCACAGGCCACCTTTTAGTAGTCTGTGGGATATCAAGTTTAGTGACGTGGCTTTGAGCTGGTCTATTTAGGACACATTATTAAGGTATTGTGTCCTTTTAGTACGGTATCTCTGTGGGCATTCCAGTTGTTGCACATGTCTGGTCAGATATATGCCACCAAAGGGGGCATTATACTTAATATTTGCCTTAATGAGGGCTGAGTAAAGTAATGACATCCCTAAATCTTGACATAATTCCTTTGTTAATAAGCTGCGCAATATATGAGACTTTCTTACAACAATAGACACATGTTGGTCAAAAGTTAGGCTGCTGTCCATGTCAGTTCCCAAGTCCCGAACAACTGGGTCAAAACTTAGGGTTGTATTTTCAATGTGATAGTTCCCTGGAGTAGATGACTTCCCAAAAGGATACAATGATACATTTGTTGGCATTTAGTTTCAGTACTTGATTCTGATACCTGTTCTTTATTTGCGATAAACCTTCCTGCAGGATTGTTAAGTCATATGGCGATTCAATGTCTGCTCCTAGCTTGTCTTCTGCAGACTTAGTCACCCGGAGCCCTTTCATATTGACTTTAACTTCAGAACAGTAGATGCCAAACAGGAGATGTCCCAGTCCAGAACCCTGAGGGACTCAACTAATGATTAGCCTCTTTGTGGCAATAACTTCCCCATTTTGATTCCCTGTGTCCTATCTTTGAGACAGCTGGCAATCCAGCAGATGACACAGGGGTTTATTCCCACTTTACTTAGTTTTTCTACTATGCCTGAGTGGGGAATTGTGTCAGAACTTTTAGTCAGGTTAAAGTACATGGTGTGTACCATTTTGCCTCCATCCATTGCTTTGGTGGGCTTTTCAAAAAAGTCCACCAGGTTAAGTAAGCATGATCTCACCCTTGACAAATCCAGGTCCAATGTTTTGAGGTTTCTTATATCCTGATTGATTAGTTCCATGATAAGTCTTTCCATGGCTTTGCATATGAGGCCGATCAGTCTTATGGATCTGTATTTTGCCAGGGTCTGTGGAAGGTACTCCCTTATGCAGGGGAATGACCATCACTGCTTGTCATTTGCTTGGTATAAAACCTGTATGGAGGCTGAGAGTGAACAATGTTGTTAGGGGTGTGGTTAAATTGTGCTTCGTGCTATTTAAGATGCATTTGGGGATATTGTCAGGACCCACTGATCTGGTATTTTTAGCTTTCGGTAACACTTTTAGGACATGGTCTTGTGTGATAGCTGGAGATGAGCCAACTTCAGGTATATCTTGAGGGACAGATGGAGGTGAGAAAAGAATAAAGTTAGAGCTAAATATAGGTTTGCTATATCTTTATTATCAGTGTATGTAACATAATTCGCAGTCAGCTCAATGCAATGCTGCATTGTGCTTCTGAGATTACGAACAACTAAAAAAGGCCTTGTGATTGGCTTGGGTAGCTATTTTAGTCATTAACTTGGCTATGGTGGATATTATTAAGCTCCTGCATTGTTTATTTCAGTGACAAAGGCTGTAACATTCTGGGATTTACTCTGCTTACTTTTGGTTAAAATTCTTTTCCTTTTATTGTAAACCTTTTGGATATTATGCTTCTAAAATGTGAGTTTGTTTCTGGGGTTTGCCTGTGCTTCTTCCTGTGGGGTACAGCTGCATCTGTGCAGCAGTTTACATGCTGGTATATTGTGGTGGTATATGTTTCTGCATATTCAGTGGAGGTAACTGGGTTTTGAAGCTTGCCACTGTATCTCTTGGGACTAGGTAGTTTGCCTTAAAGACATTTCTAATGGTAACTTGGGTGGAATGGATCTCTGGTTTCAATTTTATTTCGAAGGAGATTGCTTTATGGTCAGACCTAACAAGTGATGAAGATACACAAGGAACAGTGCAAGATGCCTTCATATTAGTAAGGACAAGATCCAAGATGTTATTCCCCCTAGTGGGTACTCTGACTAATGCGCCAGGACATTTGTACTGACAAAGTCCAGGAATCTCTGTGCTTGTGCACTAGTGGTGGTCTATGTTCCAAGTCAGTAGCTGGATAGTTTGCATCACCTAGGAAAATGGGATTGGGGTTAATACTGAGTGATTCTAGTTCCTGTATATAGGTGACTTAGCTTTCTTGTGTCTTGAGAGTTCTATAGTTAGCTAATATATAGTATGGGACCTTACTGATAGTTATTTGGACATGAAGAAGCTTTAAGAAGTGATAGGAATGTAGAATACTGGAATGAACTGGAAACAACTGGAAGAAACTGGAAGAAGGCTGGAATGAATGTCTTTATCTGTTAATTACCCAAACTGTTCTGAACAGGTGCCCATCTCTCCTTTATGTGCCAAGGCTTGGTCACACACAGTCTGAGTTCCATCTTGTCTCTTTTGATATAGTCCAAGGAGGTACAGTACACCTCTATGAACAATGACAGAGACATACTTGTACTTGTTGTTCAAGGACTCGAATGCATGCATGAGCTGACGGATCCTGGCATCAGACAAGCAACTGTCACTCTTATCTTGTTCAGCCTAATAAGAGCACATCTGTATGTCTTACAATGGAGTCAGCTATAACCTGAATGTTTGGTTGGGTTGATGCCTGCCTTACAGGCTCTGCATCTGTGACTTTGGGACTCCTTGTGCTACATGAGAAGGTAGGCTTAACTTGCTGAGTGTGTTTTGTGCCCGTGTTGTGTTTTGCAGGCCTTTGAGGGTTAGTCAAATTAATCTTTAGAACATCAGTGCATGATGGATTATGGGTATTGTGATGGCCTTGGAGATGTGTGATATGTGGTGCACTGCATTATATTATATATGTTCATGTCTCATATACTGTTTTATACTGTTTGGGTAATAGATGATTATCAGACAACATGAGACAATTCTTACACTATGGGGAAGTGATACTCTATGATACTGAAGGGAATGTCTCTGGTGGCAGATTTAACTATAAGTGCTCGGATTTCAGTTTGATTAGCACAGTGTTTGGGTCGATTTGGAACTGAGGATTTAAAGTTCAATACAAAACAACTAACCTGGAAACCTTTGGCCACCAGAATGAACCAGTAAACTAATTATAGTAAAAAAACACACTAATTTAATACTAAAATCAGTAAATCAGTGCAAGCAGTATCTGTACACTCAATATTAAGAATGTTATCAAAGGTCTTTTAGCCTGGTGAACACTTTAAGGGGAAAGACTTTGCAAAATGATACTTACGTGTTTATAGTCAACAGCCAGTCAACGGAGGAGAAGGAGGGAATTATGCTGTCAAATTATCATTAGGGGCAAGCAACAACAGATACACTCGGTTTAAGAACACAACTTCAACAGTGTGGGTGGGTTGGAAAAACAATCAAACCTTAGATCTGAGATGACTGGCCTGGAACTGCTTTAATGCAAAGACTAATACTGAAATAGGCTGGCATATACTCAGTACATAGGAATGAAACTTGAGTTTAATACCAGCAATTAGACCACTTAAACAGCAAAATACTGTGTGTCTATGTACTGGAATTACTAATATAGGCTTAAGGACCTTTTCTAAAGAAGATAGAGACTGCTAAATTGAATTTAAAAACAGATCACAAAATAAACCTAACTTTCTTTCTCTATGTAATGGAACATTTGTTTGACTTTGCCAAAAGCTTGGTCTTAAGCTCTCCTGCATGCCCAGGGTACATCTTTATTTAGTAAATCTGTCAGTGGATATAGCACTCTGGATGCCAATTACCCAATAATTTTATAATGCATAGGATATGATATAGCTCAGTTACACAGGCTGGACCTTTTAGCTCTACAATGGCTTTGACCTTGCTTGAATTTGAACTAATTCCATTGCCACTTATGTTATGACCAAAATATTGGTTGTCAGGCTTATCAACCCCTCATTTGCCTCAGTTCATCTTTTAATGGTCTAGAGCACAGTTTCCAATCATAGGCCATACATCTTTTTATCAGGACCAAACATCAAGACATCATACATAACAAAACACCACCTTTATACCCTTTTAACAAATTTCTTTTTCTTGCTGAAATATTTCTAGTGCTGAATTTACCAAATGGTACTTTCAAAGGAGAACCTTCCAGCTTGAGCCATGTTGATCGTTAGCATTTGTCTGTTTGTTTCAAGAGGTCTATGTTAAAACCATCTTGAAACACCTTACGTGGAGAACACTCTGGCATCATCAAGCTTAGGTGCGATATCATCAAAGGGAGGTGGAATGAACTTCTCCCTCATGACTACATCATTTAACCTTTTACATTTTTAAATCAACACATATCCTCACACTGCCATTCTTTTTGATGACCAATATCTTAGGTGCATACCATTCAGTAGGTTTGTTTCCACTTCAATCACATTGTATATTTACCTTACACATGCTTACTTTGGTCACAATGATTCCTTTTACTGAATATGCCATTTTTTTTTGCACTTAACCTCACACTCATAATTTGCTGTGCCTATATTAGCATTTTATCGCTTTACTACTTCAGCCTGCCTGGCAATATTAATTGGCTTTTCCAAAATTAAATTCACTTCCAACTATAACCTTTGAGATACTTCAGTATCATCCAATCTGATCACCATTCTAGCTCTAATTTATTAATCTTTTGTCTGGAAAATCACATTATTCCGAGAGATCGTATAAATGCCTGATAAATACTTCAACAATCTCTCTTTGCTTGAACACATCTGTAAAGCATTCCCTTTCTCGTATAATGTTTCTTTTTGACAAAATATTTCATGGAGTAGTCTGCCCAGTGCTGGAGAGATAGGGCATTTATCTACCCCACTGGCGATACAAGTTCAGTAACCAATTCACGCTGTGAGAAGGGCCAGCTGTGGAATAAGATAAAGTGGCCAACATCAGCTTACTATCCCAGAAGAAAGGTAAGGGGAAAATCTGTTGCTTGGTTGACCTCGAGGGAAAATCAAGTGCCTTGTAGATATCCTAATGTCACTGCAATAGCTTAGCAAGCAATTGATACTGACTGGACTTTGCAATGATGATGCTTCACAGGCTTTAAGTCATTGCTCCCCATCAGATCCCTTGCTTCCTGACCCTAAAAGTGAGGACCATTGAGGCTGATGTCCCAAGGAGTTGATGCATCCATCCAGAGAAGTGTGATGTACTACGTATCTGACAAAAAGCAACTGTGTGATTCAGGGGCAGGCATGCATAGATTTCAGGGAGAGGTCAGGAATGGAGTTAAAAAATGAACAGTGGGCTTACTTATTACTGATTCATATGCAACACTCTGGCTTTCAGACAATTAAAATGAACTGCAAATGGCTTCTGCTTTTTGCCCTTGGCATAAAGTTAAGTGTTTATCTCTATTTCTTTACTTTTCTTGTCAAGTTTTAATGCTATTCAAAAGTATGCGATAGTCTAGCTCCACAACAGCCAGTCAAATGGCTTTGCAAGCAATTCTGGATGACAGTTTTGCCATTTTTAGTTGTTTTAAGTAAAAATAATCCCACTGGAATGATATCATGTCATAATGACACTCCATTGTATCAGACCCTGAATCATGCTTTTCAATAACAGCACTCAATTCAGGATTGCAAAGTTATGATCCAGTTTTAATTGCACACACAAGAAAAAAAACAGCAGCAAACAAAGCACACTATGAGCACTTGAGCTTCTTCATCAAGATGCTCATCTCAGAGACTGTGTGCATTATGGATGCTAATCATTCTTAAAGGTGCATACACATTTTGAATATCTTAAAGGTACATACAGATTTTGAATGTATTCACATATATACATACACTAAAAGCTGCACACACAGTTTATTTATCCTTTATTGACTAGGTTAGTACTACGTGGGTAGTGGCCTCTTTTCAAAGACTATTTATTTAGTCAGGGCATCAGGGAACTTTCTTATCCAAAGGATGGCACACTCAGGAGTGCAGTACCCCATCCTTTGCTGCACTGCAGTGTAAGCAATCTATTTTCCCACTGTAGTAATAGAACCCACAGTCTTCTGCACTAAAGGCAAGTGTGCTACCTGTTGTGTCACTGACATCTGCAATAGAAGAATAAAGTCCTGACTATGATGCAGTGACCTGGGTATGATCAGTGTCTTGGGTGTCTAAGGAAGAGGAAGAGGCAGAGACAATGGGATTGACTGCCGAGGGAGGGGTACAAGTGTAAAGAACATGACATGATTGGATGTGTTTGCTGGGGGCCAGGAAACACCACTGCATAGTACTTCCTGAAGGTGGGAGAAGGTTTACCTCTCACTTCCAGAAGGAGCTGATACTGGCAAACAGTTCTGCCCAGCTTCAGGAAGCACCATTCAAAAGTGCTTCCTGAAGGTGGGTGGAACATTTTACCAACATCAGCTCTTTGTGGAAGTGAGAGGTATTTCAACATGGGCCACCCATTGCACACCTTACTCACAGGGCACTAATGTGGCATGCAGATGGGGCTTAGTGGATAAGTCCGAGAATAGTCTGGGAACCCCAGTAGACCCACTGAATACAGTATAATACCAGTGGCAGCTAATGGTAAGCCGTGTGTGTGTGTGTGTGTGTGTGTGTGTGTGTGTGTGTTTGTGTGTGTGTTTGGGGGGGGGGGCACTAGCAAAAAAAAAAATGTGCACAGACTGTTGCCATCACTGACATTATCCTGAGGGCAAAAAGCAGTACAACAGATGCTGAAAAGTGGCCAAGAAAATTCAGTTGTAATTATATTCAATAACTTACAGTGCCATCAAATTCATTGCAATACTGACTTTCCATTTCTTTTGTGGCTTTATTGTACCACATATAATGACTTCTCCGACAAATGCTCATATGGACAGTTCCTTGGACAGGTTTTCCATATGTGTACCTGAGGTGATGAGAAAGAATATTAGCAAGGCAAATACATTAGCAACAATCACTTCAATGGTTTCCTGCATAAAAATCATATCTAGGAAACATGATAAAAAATATTTTAAAATATTTTGTTCCAGACACAGCATATTGAAGTCTTCTACAGTATAACTCATATGTGAACTATGTCAAAGAAGTCATGTCACTGCTGACTTAATAAATGAAAAACTAGGCTATTTTGTAGCAGGGACTAGCTTCTTAGAATCAAAAGTTTTCCATATTTTGTCATATAATACATCAGTTTCTGAATATTTTTAAATCTGTGATGAACTTCACCTCTTCATCTTAAATTTTCAGGAAATTATATTAACCAACATCATACCTCTCAACTGTCCAGAGTTTCACAAAATGTCCAGATTTTTGCCTTATATTTTTGGTCTGTTCCTCAAAAAAAATTGTAATTTTCTGACAAATCACTGAGGATTAAAATCATTAAATAATGATATACATTTTAGTTTCAGACTTCATATCCTACAGAAAATGCATGCTAACACAAATCATATTATTCTAGCAAGTTTCTAATTTTATAAGAGCAGTATTTAACATCTGTCACTATTTTGTGGCCTCCCCCCCCCCATTATTGTACACTTTGTCCAGATTTCTTGCACTAAGAGGTTGAGAGGTAAGACCAGCATGTCTATCTGTACCATGTTTATTGAGTGAGTGGTGTGATACTTGCTTTCTTATATGCTCTAAATAATTGTATTTATCCAGTACAGGTAGCCAATTTGAAATTCTGTGAGTGTCAGTTACTCAAAGTCCAAAGCACTAAAGAACACAGGTTTGATCATTGTTTTTCATAGGAAATCGTTGACAGCGTGATTTATAAGTGTATACTAGCTTATTCCATTTTTGAAGAGATTTCTACCTTTTTTGAGTTGGTATATATATATATATATATATATATATATATATATATATATATTTATATATAAGTTTGGGTATGTCTAAGTGAGGGGGGCTTGACTCCCTTGCAAGAAGCACTTGAAGTTAATTTTTTCAGACTTCTGTGTTTCAGATGTTATTTTTCGACATTCTGTTATACGGGGTTTTGTGGCTCAGTATTTCATAGTAGAACCAAACCTTTTTGCTGCAGATGACCTTCATTTATCTTTATTCTTGGAGCAAATACATTAGCAACAATCACTTCAATGGTTTCCTGCATAATAATCATATCTAGGAAACATGATAAAAAATATTTTAAAATATTTTGTTCCAGACAGAGCATAATGAAGTCTTCCACAGTATACCTCATATGTGAACTATGTCAAAGAAGTCATGTCACTGCTGACTTAATAAATGAAAAACTAGGCTATTTTGTAGCAGGGACTAGCTTCTTAGAATCAAAAGTTTTCCATATTTTGTCATATAATACATCAGTTTCTGAATATTTTTAAATCTGTGATGAACTTCACCTCTTCATCTTAAATTTTCAGGAAATTATATTAACCAACATCATACCTCTCAACTGTCCAGAGTTTCACAAAATGTCCAGATTTTTGCCTTATATTTTTGGTCTGTTCCTCAAAAAAAATTGTAATTTTCTGACAAATCACTGAGGATTAAAATCAGTAAATAATGATATACATTTTAGTTTCAGACTTCATACGCTTCAGAAAATGCATGCTAACACAAATCCTATTATTCTAGCAAGTTTCTAACTTTATAAGAGAAGTATTTAACATCTGCCACTATTTTGTGGCCTTTGTCCCCCCATTACTGTAGACTTTGTCCAGATTTCTTGAACTAAGAGGTTGAGAGATAAGACCAGCATGTTTATCTGTACCCTGTTTAGTGAGTGAATGGTGTAATACTTGCTTTCTTATATGCTCTAAATAATTGTATTTATCCAGTACAGGTAGCTAATCTGAAATTCTGTGTCAGTTGCCCAAAGTCCAAAGCACTAAAGAAAGTACAGTTTTGTACCTACCATAAATGTAGATGTTCGAGGATCCACATTGCTGCAGTCCTAACTATTGGGTAGTCCGCTGTCCAGTCGGCCCGAATACCAAAGTATATGGCTGACGTCGGTCAGGGCGCATTAGACTGACGTCAGTACGTCAGGGTACTAATGCGCATGACCGACGTCATATCCTCAGTCTTTTCTTGCCCCAGATGTCAGAAGACCCTGAAAAGCTAAGGCCAAAACTAAAAATTCCAAACATATCTGCACCAAAAATATGTACAATATATACAAAATTACCAGAATATAACCTCACCTACACAACCACCCTTAAACACAGAGGGGAAGGAGGGAGGGTAAATTGGACTGCAGCAATGTGGATCCTCGAACATCTACATTTATGGTAGGTACAAAACTGTACTATGTTCTTCATTCCACATTGCTGCAGTCCTAACTATTGGGTAGAATCCCAAAGCAGAGGTAAGGGAGGCTGGCAAATCATAAGGAAGCAGGAACTGACAACATGCCTTGCAAAATAGCTGTGGCAAAACCAGCCCTAGACTTAGAGTAGAGAGGAAGGTGATAATGCTTAGAGAAAGTATGCACTGAACTCCAAGTAGCTGCCTCCAAAATATCCTTAGTGGCCACCCCCCTTAGAAATGCTGTAGAAGTGGCAGTAGCCCTAGTGGAATGAGGCCTAATTCCAGCTGGAATCTCCTTGCCATGATGGGAATAACAAAATGCAATGCAAAACCCAATCCACCTAGAAATAGTTTGTTTTGACACAGGCTTGCCCTGCGAACCCAAAGCAAAAGAAACAAACAACTGCTGAGATTAGCTAAAATCCTTAGTCCTGCTCAAATAATAACGCAATTGCCTGTGTACATCTAAAGTGTGCAAAATCTTTTCCCCTTTATTTTGGGGATCTGCATAAAAAGTAGGCAAATGAATAGTTTGGTTTAAAGCCACACTAGAAACCACCTTAGGCATAAAGGAAGGATTAGTACGTAAAGATACCCTATCCTTATGAAAAATCAAAAAAGGCTCTACCGCCATAAGGGCCTGCAACTCAGAAACCCTTCTTGCAGAAGTAATGGCCAACAGAAAAGCAGTCTTCCATGACAAGTATTTCAATTCAGCAGTAGCCGAGGCTCAAAAGGTTGTAGAGTAAGTTTCTCCAACACAAAATTGAGATCCCAAGCAGGAGTAGGAGCTCTACGGGGGTCTTATATTCTTTGCCCCTCTAAGAAATTGCTTGAACAAAGGATGCGAAAACAATGGTGGGTCACAATCATAGTGAGCTGAAATTGCTGCAGCATGAATCTTAATGGAAGAGAAAGACAAACCTTTGTCCAATAACTCAGTAAGATATTGAAGAGCCACACTCAAATTAGGCTCAAAAATCTCCAAATTGTTTGCTGCACTCCAAAATAAAAATCTCTTCCATTTTTCTGCGTACACTTTCCTTGTACTAGGTCTTCTGGCTTCCATAATCACATTTAAAACTTGTTGAGGAAGTTGAGACCTGCTGTCTTTCAAAACAGAATATGCCAGGCTGTTAGATGAAGAGATTGAAGCTTGACATTGAGCAGGTGACCGTCCCTCTGAGACAACAGGTGTGGAATCAAGGGTAAAGGCCATGGAGGCTTCCTTACCAGACTCCTCAGTAATGGGTACCAGTGCTGCCGAGGCCAATCTGGAGCTATTAAAATCATCCTTGGTTTGTCTTGTCTGACCTTTAGAAGCACCTTTGGGAGAAGAGGCAGAGGTGGAAAAGCATACACATGAAGATTTTTCCAACTGAAAGAAAGAGCATCCACTTTCCAAGCTGTGTGATGAAACCTCTTTGTGCAAAACTTTGGCAGCTGGTGGTTTAGTGGAGAAGCGAACAGATCTATGTCTGGAGTTCCCCATGACACTGTCAATTTTTGAAATACATGAAGATCCAGTTTCCACTCGTGGGGATCCATGATTTGTCTGCTTAACACATCTGCTAAGGAGTTCTGTGCTCCGGCAGAAACCTTGCCTGAAGAGTTAGTTGCAAGCTGAGCGCAGTCTCCCATAAAATCATTGCTTGCCTGCACAATGGGTAAGAATGTGTTCCCCTTGTTTGTTGATGTACCACATGACAGTTGTGTTGTCTGTTAGAATCAACACCTGCCCTGGAAGAAGTAACTCCTTGAAAGCCATTAATGCAAACTGGACTGCTAACATCTCTTTCATGTTGATATGTAGATGCTGTAGTCTGGCAGGCCACTTGTCTTGTATCCACTTTCCATTTAGATGAGCTCCCCAAGCAATGTCTGAGGCATCTGTCGTTAGAATCTGACTCGCCTCTGGCCGGGTCACAGAGAGTCCCTTGTTTAGGTGACATTCCTGAGCCCACCACAAAAATTCCTTTGAATGCAAGGTATTATTTGAATGACAGTGTCCAAATCCTGGCAGTGCTGTGTCCATACATTTTGAGATACCATTGCAGCTTCCTCATATGCAGTTTGGCATTGGGAAGCACCAGAATACAAGATGCCATGAACCCTAAGGCTTGAAGGACTGTCCTTGCAGTCAGCCCGACTGAAGAGATAGTTGATGGAAGTAACTGGAAAGATTCTTTTGTTTGTCCGGGGTTAAAAAGGCCATCTGGGCTGCTGTATTCAGTCTCACACCCAGAAAGCACATGTCTTGAGAGGGTACTAGACTGGACTTTATTTCGCTCACAGAATACCCTAGGCATCTTAGCACTGCTATGACATAATCCAAATGCTGTAGAAGGTCTTCCTTTTCTTGAGCTAGAATCAGGCAGTCGTCCAAGTAAGGATAGATTTGAATTCCTTTTAGCCTGAAGTAAGCTATCACTGAGCCAGAACCTTTGTGAATACTCTGGGCGCAGTGGATAAGCCAAAGGGCAATGCAGAGAACTGATAATGAGAATTTCCAGCTCGAAACGCAGATACTTCCTGCAACTTAGTCTTATAGGCACATGAAGGTAAGCTTCCTTGAGATCTAAAGTTACCATCCAGTGATCTTTGCCCAGCAGAGGTAAAAGCTGTTGTAACGCCAACATTTTGAACTTGGGAATGTCCAGATAAGTGTTGAGGATAGATAAATCCAAAATTGGCCTCCACGTGTTCCCCTTCTTCGGTACTAGGAACAGGCGAGAATAAAATCCTAGGCCCCTTTCTGGCACAGGAACTGGCTGAATGGCCCCTATGTGGAGCAACAGAGAAATTTGCTTGTGAGCCTCTTGTCTTTGTAGAGGAGGAATGTCTGGCATGCCTTTGAAAGGAGGCAAGGTATGGAAGTAAAACCTGTAACCGTGGTGAATGATATCCAGAACCCATCTGTCTTGGGTAATTAAATCCCAATTTTCTTTGAAAGAGACAGCCTTCCTCCCAAAGGTGCTGCCAGGCGAGAATGTACTGGCAGCTGAAAAGGCAGGTCATTGGGTCTGCTTACGAAAGGACTGACGCCTGCCCTCACCAGAAGTCTGAGCAGGGGAACTCCCTGTCCTAGGCCTAAAAGAACCTTGAGCTCTGCCCCTACCACGTCTAGACCTACCCCTAGACTGGGAATCATAAGCAGGATAAGTCCATCCCTTAGTAGGCCAATTTCTACTAAACTTCGGAGGCTGCACCTGCAAAAAATCCTTAACAGTTTGCATAGACTTAGCCTTGTCCTCCATTTTCTTTAAGACTGCTTCCACAGCCGAACCAAACAACACATCAGACTGCAAAGGAGCATCCAAAATCCTTGTTTTAACATGCTCAGCTAAATTCTGATCTCTTAACCAGGCATGCCTACGAAGAACAGAACCAGTGGCAGCCACCCTCGAGGAGGCCTGCACAGCATCAAAACCACATTGCAAGGAATGTTTACCCACCTGTTCAGACACATGAACTAAATCCTGCAACTCTTTACACTCAATACCTTCTGCCAGAGCATCCACCTTAGATTTCAATTGTGAAAGGAGATAATTCTGATATTTTAACATGTGAAACTGACAATTCAACGCCTTCATGGCTAAAGTGGAAGAAGTATACACTTTCTTTCCCCATCTATCCAAAGCCCTTGCCTCTTTATCAGGAGGAACAGGATTTTTAACAACAGAGGCCTTCACACCTTTAGGCCCCTGAGAGACAGTTTCCGGGTCTGCCCTAGGACTCTTAAAAAGATACTTATGAGCTTCAGGCACCCTATAGTACCTATCCGGTTTAACTGGGGCAGGAGGCAAAGAATCAGGATTGAGGGAAGCCTCTGCAAAAACATCTTCCACCACATTCAGAACAGGAGGTATAGCTAAAGGCCTATGCTGGGGTAAAAACAAGAATTCCCTAAGCCTCTTCCTGGAATCAGAGAAATCTTGATCTTCCCATTTAAAATGCTCTCTCATGGAATGCAGAGTCTCTGAAAATGAAAAATCCTCAGGAGGAGAAGCTGAAGGAGTAGAATCATCCACATCAGAATCAGAATAAGGAGGATACTCCTGCAAGTCTTCAGTCGAAGACTCAGAAGCCTCCGAACATTGCTCAAAACTCTCAAACTCAGGTTCCACCCTAGGCCTCTTATCAGGAGGGGGCATAGAACCTCTAATCATAGTAATCAAATCCTCTGCCATTTTAAGCATATGTTTCTTAGGCAAAGACCCTGAAGCACTAGGAGAAACCCCCACTGAAGCTAAACTTGGCCTGCCTCTCAAAGAAGCCTTGGAAACAGAAGGGGAGGCTCTAACCACCTTAGGAAGAGAGGGAAGAACAGCCACCTGAGAAGCCCCTCAGCCTGGCCTACTTCCTGCGAGGATACATCCTGTAACAGTAAAGTCTCTCCCTGAGACTCCAAAGAAACACCTGGCAAAACCTCCGGCTCCACTGAGCCTTCTAAAGATCCGGCGCCTGGGACTGTCGGTTCTTCCACTCTAGGCTTTGCTGCTTTGTCCTTGCGCTTTTTGGTCAAGCGGGCCGGAGCCTCCGACGGCATTTTATAATTACAACGCTTCCCAAAACTAACCTGGCACAGTCTAACCTTCTCTTAATAGTGCGTTTGTTAAATCTAGCACAAGAGCGCATCCAACAACGCCGTGCTCAGGCCCTAAACAAGGTATACACAAAGTATGGTAATCCCTATGAGGTATCTGTTTCCCACAAGAAATACAGTTATTCACTTTTTCTGACATCCGTAAAATACTGAGACAAGAAAACCAAAATATTCCCAACGGGTACTTAGCCAACTTTGATTCGGTCTGAAACTCTGACTTCAGAAACTTTCAGAACGCCAACCTGCACTCGCAAAATTGCTTCTGCATCGGACCATGTGGCAAAAAAGACTGAGGATATGACGTGGGTCATGCGCATTAGTACCCTGACGCACTGACGCCAGTCTAATCGCGCCCTGACCGACGCCAGCCATATACTTTGGTATTCGGGCCGACTGGACAGCGGACTACCCAATAGTTAGGACTGCAGCAATGTGGAATGAAGAACATCACAGGTTTGATCATTGTTTTTCATAGGAAATCATTGACAGCATTATTTATAAGTGTACACCAGCTTATTCCATTTTTGAAGAGATTTCTACCTTTTTTGAGTTGGTACAACAATGGAGTTGGTATGTATGTATATATATATATATATATATATATATATATATATATATATATATATATATATATATATGTATAAGTTTGGGTATGTGTAAGTGAGGGGGGCTTGACTCCCCTGCAAGAAGCACTTGAAGTTAATTTTTTCACACTTGTGTTTCAGATGTTATTTTTCGACATTCTGTTATACGGGGCTTTGTGTCTCAGTATTTCATAGTAGAACCAAACCTGTTTGCTGCAGATGACCTTTATTTATCTTATTTTGGAGCTAATTTTGATCTAATGTTCACTACAATTTGATTAACATTTTTTCCAACCTCTGGCTACCAGTAGACGTAACATAAACAATACAAAACACCTAACATACTTATTTTGAATGTTAAATGCCTGAGAAATAAAACTTTTGAATTATCCTCATTTCAGTATTTACATCATACCTCTCAAACTCTTAGAGAAAGAAATCTGGACAAAGACATAAAAAATGGGGGGGGGACAAAGACCCAAAAATACAGACAATTTTTAAATACTGCTCTTACAGATTTACAAAATTGAAAGGATAACAGGTTTTGTATTGTCATGAATTTTCTGAAAAGTAAGAAGTCTGACTTTTAAATGCCTGTCATTATTTTCTGACTTCAGTCCTCAATGATTTGCAAGTGATTTGCCAGAAAACCACCATTTTATGAGAAATAGGCCAAAAATAAGGGGCAAAAATCTGTACATTCTACAAAAATCTGTACAGTTGAGAGATATGATTTACATAACATAGACAACTGTATTATAACTTCAACTTAGCACAAAAGTTTGATTACAGCAGTGCCTGTTGATGTTATTACACTTATAACAGGATAAAAAATGTTGCGAGGGTGTGTCAGTCTATATTAAAAATCACATTGGATCTGTGACGGTCAGAATTCAGAGATGCTTCAGGTTATTCTGTAGCTGGGCCATACTGAGTTAAACAGGTTGGTATAAATGCCCTAACAATATGTTATAAGAACATCATCAGTTTCTAGATAACCTGTATAAATTACACTGGGTAGGACTGTATTCATGTTGGTCAGTTTTAATTACCCATCCATCAGGGACTACTTATCAAATCTGCGACATATGAGAACATTTTTCTTAAATTTTAAATAAATACCCTCTTCCACATATTATTCACTATCCCTCTAGACAGCCCATCATTTCAGATATTTTCCCTACTAGGAAGGAGGAAATCATTGGTAAGCTAACACCACTTCCCTCTTACGAATAGATGGTCATGAATGCACTCTAGTTAAAGTAACTATAGCTGATAAGTCAAGCTTGTGCCAAATGAAATGTGTATGTATAAGAAATGTAGTGATGCAGATTAAAAGCAAACTGGACTTTTTAATAAAAGAGCTACGTGCTGTGGAGATAACTTCCAGAGTAAAGTATTTAACTTGGTAAATAAATATGCACCAATGGTATGTTCTACAGACAAAAAAATCAAATCTCAAAATAAATATGCACCAATGGTATGTTCTACAGACAGGAAAAATGAAATCTGAAACTATCATAGAGCAGTAAAGATATTACTAGACTGCATAATAGGAAAAGGTGTATTTATCTTTTAGCAAGTAGATGTCTATTTAAAACCAAAAGGGAGAAACTCAGATTCACAGCAACTGAGACCATATAGATATGAAGAAACATGTGAAACTTAACACAAAATGCAACGGATAACCACAAAACTCCCATGCTTACAGAAATTAAAAAAAAAACTTCCCTAATTGCTGATAAATTATATCATAAACTGTCATGACCAAAGACCTGTCTAATGTCCAATGTCCTGGATTTTTTTTTTTTTTTGTGTAGATACCTTTCAGCCTTCTGTAACTAATTTGGCATGACTGAGACAGGTAAGGCCGTAACACAGACAAATTGTCCACAGTTAACCCTACCAAAGTATATTTTACTCATATATTCATAGGTTCATAGGTAGGTACTAGGTTATCATCCCTAGGGCCTATACAAGCCTAGTCATAATGATTCCCTGGCTATTGCTTCCCACAAATATTTACTTTCCTGGACAACTGTCTAGGAGGGCTACTGATGTGATTCCCAAGGTGAATTTCCGTATCTCCCATCCAATTGCCAAAGTTCCTCTTGAAGAGGGCCATGAGGCGCTCTGCCTGACATGTATGGGCAGCCTATTCCAGAGTATTGTGAGTCTCTGGGTCAGGAACCTATCCCTCCAGCATACTCTATTCATCGTGATAACAAGGTTAAGATCCCTGGAGCATGTGGCTCGGAGGAATTGGGATTTCTTTAAGTGTAGCATGTCCAACAACTCTGGGTTTGACATGGCCTTGTATGTTACGCAGAGATCGCCTCTGAGTAGGCGATATGTGACAGAGTATAGCTGGATTTTCTTTAGACGGTCAGCATAAGGCATCTAATTTAGGCCTGTGATTCTTTTTGTGAAGTATTTCTGCGGCCTTTCTAGTTGTTGCAGATGTCTTGTGAGGTTCATGCCAAATGGGGCATTGTAGTCTATAATGGGTCTAATGAGGGCTGTGTAAAGAGGGACAATGACCTCCTTTTTTCTGGATAAAATGCCCTTAGTGATGAGGTGTGCTATGTAGAAGGATTTTCTAACTGTTGTGGCTATGTGGTTATCAAAGGTGAGACCACTGTCCACCTGTGTCCCTAGGTCTCTTATCATACTTTTGATGTTAAGTGTACTGCCACCTATGTGGTAGTTTACAGGTATGTGTTTTTTCCCAAAGGGGACAACTATACATTTTTTGGCATTTAGCTTGATCCCATGGTTCTGGCACCAGGCATCTGTTTCGGTAAGGTCTTTTTGTAGTATATCCACATCATTTGGGGATTCAGTAATGGCTCCCAGCTTGCAGTCATCTGCAAACTTTGTAAGCCGGAGTCCCTTAGTGTTGGCCTGTCCTTCAGAGAAGTAGATGCCAAACAAGAGTGGTCCCAGGACAGAACCCTGCGGTACACCACTTGTTACTTGTCTGGAGCTGGATTTAGGGTCGGCTACTTTTACAGTTTGTGTTCCGTCAGTAAGCTAGTTTGCAACCCATTGAGTGATGTAGGGATTAATGCCCAGCTTAGTAAGTTTATCTATGATTCCAGAGTGAGAGATAGTGTCAAAAGCCTTGGCAAGGACCAAGTAGGCTATGTGAACCACCTTACCCTTGTCCACGGCTCTGGAGACTGATTCGAAGAAGTCGATCGGGTTCAGGAGGCAAGCTCGGCCCTTCACGAACCCAAACTGGATGGGTCCAGTATTTGAAGGTTGCCAATGTCTTTGTTTATAAGTTTCATGATTCAAGTTAAAAATCTGTCTTTATGAAATGCTGAATTATTTATACTCCAAATCTTTTAAAAAAGTACCATGTACATTAGCACTAAAGCTAAACACATGCCAGTCTATAAAGGTTTTAGAATAAAAGCATAAAAGCATTACTTTACACATCTTTTTGACCTGTGTATTTGGGAAATGCTTTGATAGATTGACTGTAGACCATGTTATTACTAATTTATAAAGAATGATTAAGTTGAACATTGGTCAGTATAGCTTTATAACTAGATCATCATATTTTTCAAATTAAGGTCCTTTCATGCTTGAATCACTGACTTTGCACACACGGAACTTCAGACAAGTGCAGTTTATATTGGTCTTGAAAAAGGCATTTATACTTCACCCCAGTGTGAAGTGATGCATTACAGTTCTTACACATAAACAATTTTATTTCAAACTGGATTGCAAACAGCATGTAAATTCAAACTTATTACTTTGAGTGCTGTTTACTTCAGAGTTCAGTAAATCTTTGTAGGCATCAAAAGTAAATGAATAAAGTACAGCTGCGTAAATAAACTTACCATAACAGTAAATGTTTGTATGATCATTGCTGCAGTAGCCCTAGCTATATGGCTTAAATCCTGCCTAGAATATAACAGCTGGCCAGCTTCCATGCACACAGACTGTCAGCCAGCTCAAGCTGAGCTGGTTAAAAGACAAGTTTAGGTGCCAAACCCTTCAGGGCTTTCCTGCCAACAGAGAGAGGGAGATTGAGTCCTGAAAAGGCAGCACTAGGAAGTGTCAGTGGTGCAACAAGTAGCACACTCACCTTTGGTGTAGAAAATTGTGGGTTATATTCAGAAAGTGATGTGGAGAACTGCTTTTCTAATATTTACTGTAGGCCTCATTAAAAAACATGCTGCTTTTATTACTTATTGCTTTATGGAAAATGAAATATTGGCAAATGTGTACTTTAATATGCATAAACTTCCCAAGTATCCAGACTGACTGAAAAAATAACTACTACTATATTTTATGTAACAATAATGATACATTCTACTACGTTTGATAAGGTTAATAAAACAAGACATGATTATCTTTATGTTACCTTAGTATTTGGGCATTATACCAGCAACGTAAGAGTTAAGGAAGAAGAACAGTCCTAAATTTCTGAAGGGTACCCCCCCTCAGCCCCTCTCATAACTGAGACACACCCAGGGGGAGTAGTTAAGATTACTGCCCGCCTTACACTGTTCATGATAAATTACAGCTCAGTTGAACACTGTCACAGAAAGCACTCATCTGCTTAAGTGCACTGAATAAAGGACTGATCCGGACTGAATTGTCTCCAAGCTTCTTCCTTTTTTTGACCAAACCTAACGTGCTGAAAAATTCTCTAGCAAGTAACTTTGCTCCCTAGTGGCCAGACAAGAAGATTACATTTGTTTCATCATGGAAGCTAATGTGACACTGGTTACTAGAACTCCTCAAAAGAAAAGGGTTCTGTGGTGATTCTTCTAATCTGAGACGTGACTGGCACCCATGACCCTTACAGGTAACTGTAGGATTTTTAGTTTCCCTTGGAAAATGTGGAAAAAGGAGTGCTGAAAAATCGTAAAGATTCCCTTTATTGGCTTACCACTTTCACCACACTATTTGATCACCTCTGCAGCAAAGGGTCAAATACTAAATCTCTATGCAAAGGAAAATTTAAAATCTCATTTTGACATCATCATCATCATCATCCAGGAGGTTCTGAGAATGCAGCCATGCAAACCTACTCAAAACAGAACCAGTGGCCTTAACTCAATAAGAGTTCTCAACAGAGTCACACATGCACTCTATACATTGAGCAGGGACTTGAACAGTAGAAGAAATTAAGTTATTTAAAGCAGATTTTTCCTCACAAGAAGAAAACACAGACTAAGCATTACTCATACTTTCATAATTAAAAAGGACAAACAACATATGAACCTGACAATTCAAAATTCTGAAAATCAAAGTTGCAGAAGCATACACTTTTACCATACTTCTCAACAATCTTCTTATTCTTATCAAAAATAGTAGGATTGGAATTAAATGTTTAGCAGCAGAAAGATTAACTAAAGCTAAAGCTGCTGGATCAGGTTTTGGAAGTGTGTAAAAACTTAAAACGATTCAGGAACTTTATACATCCTCGTTGCCTTTCTCGTGGCAGCTTGCTAACTGACAGGAAAATTGTAGCAGTAACACACACATCCTTCAAAGCAGACAAACTGGAGGAATGGGTGCAGGCTATGGAAAATCCTTCTGTAGCAGGTCATAGTATTTTCTGTGGGAATGGAAATCCTCAGTGTTCTCCCGCTGAAAATGCTGGCTCATTATAGAAATAGTCTCAGAGAAAGAGAAACCCCCACACTGAGAATCAGAAACTGAGCTCTCCTGTGAGTCTGAATATGTCTCTTCATCCTCCTGTCCAGATTCAGAATCTTGAATCTCTTCAGGAAAGAAGTATCCCTCCTTCTTTTACTAAAAACTACTATACATGAGGAAGACATAGCATTAATTAAATTTTGAGCTAATAAACTACTCCTGTCTAAGGAAATTTGAGGAGAAGTACATACATGCTTAGGTTTCTGCTTCCTTTTACCAAGAAAAATGGTACCCACGCTGTTATTAGTGACAGCAACAACTTCCCTATGGACAGGCACAGCATTCTGACAAAACAGGGAAGTTTTCCCTGTTCCCTTCTCCCAGGACCAAGAACAGTGTCTCTTCTCCCTTGCCAACTGAGTGGACCCCAGCAGCCACAGAGGACATGGCTAACAGCTGTCTCTAGTAGCTGTAAGTGCTACACCAGAGAGATTTGGGGTAACAAAATGAATGGTCTGAAGTACAGCAAATGGCCACAGCAGAAAGACCCACCACTGGCTGAGGCAAACTGCTAGTTTTTTTTGTGGTGGCAATAACCATTTGTTTAACTTTTTCTTTTTTGTGGCGGGAAGAAGGACCGACCATGGGACCAACAATTTGTTCCATGGTCAAGCCTCAAATGGTGCCTGTTTCCCATGGAAAACATGTATTATATTCCAGTAAAAACAAAAAGTCGATTAAAGTCACTTTCCCCCATGACACCACAGTAAAAAGCACTTTAAACAGTTTGCCAGTCCCACAAAGTAAAATGAACACAATTTCTCCATAGAAAAAAAATGTTTTTCAGTTACCTTAAACAACTTCTAAACTGACTGGAATCGATCTTCTGTTTAAAAGTACATTGTAGTGTCTTGACAGTCCATTAAAACACAAACTCCTAGCTTTAAAATAACTTTCCAGAAGTAGAAAATATAAATTATAAGTAAAAGTTATTACATGGAAGCTTTTCCCACTAAAAGGAACTTATCTTCCTAGCAAATGAATAGCACAATCTGACTGTTAACCCTCAAAAGCCTCAGAGGAGTGTACTCTTTGGCACCAGTAAAGCTATGTAGGGCTTGGCACCCAAACTTGTCTTTTACTCAGCTCAGCTCTAGACAATTTGGATGCATGGAAAGTGCCCTGAAGCTTTGGAAGCAGACCAGCCATTATAGCCTTGGCTAAATATAACCCATATAGCTT
>NC_056741.1:133383516-133428164 GCF_019279795.1 Protopterus annectens
GGCTGATAGTAAGGGAAGGAAGCATGACACTGGCTGATTGTAAGGGAAGGAAGCATAGCACTGGCTGATTGTAAGGGAAGGAAGCATGGTACTGTCTGACTGTAATGGAAGGAAGCATGGCACTGGGTGATTGTGAGGGAAGGAAGCATAGAAATGGGTGATTGTGAGGGAAGGAAGCATGGTACTGGCTGTTTGTGAGGGAAGGAAGCATGGCACTGGCTGATTGTGAGGGAAGGAAGCATGGTACCGGCTGATTGCGAGGGAAGGAAGCATGGCATTGGTTGATTGTGAGGGAAGGAAGCATAACACTGGCTGATTGTGAGGGAAGGAAGCATGGCACTGGCTGATTGTGAGGGAAGGAAGCATGGCAGTGGCTGATTGTCCCTCACATCTGCAAAGAGTACTGCCTGCAAGAAGCTCACTCTTCCTTCCTTCCTTGAGCATTGGCAGTGGTTTCCTCAGTCTTCACTGAAATACATCACACATCCATGTGTGCTTTCTAAACACCTGCACCCAGCCTTTGCCCCTTACAGGAGAGGCAAGCAGGCCATGCCCCTTCACTCCCTCCCCTGCCAGGCATCCCAAGTACCAGGGCCACTAAATGAACTCTACATCATATGGGTCAATGTCAGGCCTCCACCACTTTGTGCCATGGAACCAGACTTACTTCTTACCCCTACTTTGAGTTAAAATCTGACCTCATATAAAATAAGTAAAGAAAGGTAAGGAATTCTATCTCAATTAGTTGGGCATAAGCCTTATAAGTAAGTGCCCTCTAGTCGAAATCAACTCATGGTGACTGTATGGATAGAACCCACAGAGTTCTCATGGTACATTGTGGAAGTAGATTACCAGGCATTTCTTCTGCACAGATGCTGCTGCTGCCCAGTTGTGCTATAACCAGGTTTTGAACACAGGTCTACCAGTTGGCAATCATGTGCCTTATCATGTGTGCTATCAGGCTGTGGTACCTAAACCTTATGGGACATGAGAAATTAATCTAGCCTATAGTCTTGTGTTGGGACGTCGCCTGGGAATGGAAAAAAACTAAGACAAGAAAACTAATGAGATTTTACTGGCCAGGCATAATAAAACAGAGAGATAGAGAAAACTTCTGCATTTTCTGTGCAGAATGCCAGAATACTGTGCCTTATTTTGGATATATATGTCCCTAGAATCCAGTGCCTATTACAGAAGTACCATTTGAGCATATTACTGTGGACACTGCAGGACCCCTGGTAAAATCTAGCAATAGTTATGCATACGTACTAGTCATAATTGATTATGCAACTATATTTCCATGAATTGTGCCATTATACAAAGCTAACAGTAAGCTAACACTAAGGCTACTGCCAAAGAAATGTGACTGTTTCCAGAGTAGGTATCCTTAGGCAATGCTTACTGGCCAAGGCACTCATTTTATCTAAAGGGTACTACATTAATTTTGTCAGTGTTTTAAAGTTAAAACAGTTGAAGATATGTCAACCATGTACAAATTGATGCATTAGTAGATAGGTTTAATAAAACAATAAATCTATGGTAAGGAAAGTAATTGATGCCGATGGTAAGAAACTGGGGCTGTCACCCGACTTACTATTTGCAATAATAGAGGAGCCTTAATCTTCAAGTGATCTTTTGTCAGACAGGCATCTGAGATGGCTGCTTGACACTACTAAGAATATTTGGGAAGAAGAAAACACACTATTCAAACGTGTGACAGAACCCTATGCTAGTTTACAGCACAGACTATACTGTGCATGAGTTCATATTAGTAGTTATTTTTTTCAGGTGCTTTTTGTATGAAGAATCACATCAGTAAAGTGATGCCTTCCTTACAAGTTTAGTAAAATACTGTTAATTGTAGTACTGGACATAATGAACGTAAAACTATATACTGGTAAAGAAAAATACAGTTGAAATTGTTTTTCTGCACTTTATATGTGGTCCCTCCATGCTCCAGATCTGTATCTTTAAGGGGTGATGTATTGTAATATTACCGGAGCATCCTCTGAAGGACAAAGATGAGTCTTAGCAATCTGGGTAGATGTGAGGGATGGGGTGGGGTGGGGTCAATGCAGTTCCACCATGACTTAAAACAACATTCTGGTTAGCCAGAAAAGCTAATCAGCAAACTATTTCTGATCATTGGTTTATTTATGGTGAGAATTTATTTTTCTAATCTAAGAGTTCTTTTAGGGAAATATATGTTGATTAAAGGGGTAAGAAATGGCCAAGCTAATGATCTGTGCATGATTTTATGTATTGTTATAAGCTGAATGCAGCAGAGATGAAGAGGGCACTTCCAGCCGGCTAAGGGTATGCCAAGCTTTACAGTGATGGGTAAAGGAGGATACATTAGTAGAAAATTTAGCAACTTTGTTGTAGCAACTTTCAAGTTTGTTTTTATGGATGATTGTAAATTGGTAGAATTTGGGCTTCGTAGAGTAGGGAGGACATTTGGTAGGTTTTGTCTAGATTAGTTTTTGCGGGTGTGCTCAGAAAATGTCTGTTTCTTTATAGCATTATAGCATGCCAAGTTTTTGATGGGTTTTCTTGATATTGCTTTGGATGTGGAGGTCAAATTTAAGATTATCATCTGTTATGACTCCAAATAGTTTGGTATGGTGAACTAATTCAGTTTCAATGTCGTTTGCCAAAAATATTTTGAAAATGTTTTGTAAGGGGGTGTTAGTTTTTGGGGTAAAGAAGAAGAGTTTGTTTTTTGTTTTGGGGGGGTTGAGTAAGAATTGTGCTCTTGTAAGCCAAGTTTCAATGGAGATGACAGCTTGCTGAGTGATTTCTTGAAGATGAGTTAATGTGTATGAAGAGCAGATGCTGGTAGAGTCATCTGCATGTTGAATCAAGGTGCCTTCACAAGAAGATTAATGTAGGTTATTGATAAAAATATCAAATAGTAGAGGGCCAGCAATGGAACCTTGTGGGACATCTGTGGAAGAGGGAAGATATGGAGAGATGGGTCCTTGCCATTTTACAGCTTGTTGCCTATTGGCAAGGTAGCTAGAGAACCACTGAATAGATGGAGATGATTGACCCAGGAAGAAACGTTGATGACATATTTAGAAATACTGCAGTTACAAGTTCATTACATTTGTGAGCTTAATTGATAGTGTCTGTAAATGATAGTAATGCAGTGGAGGTGTTGAGGTCTAGGCAAAATCCATGTTGCATATTGGTGATAGTAGAGAAATTGTTGATGTATATATCTTTACAAGATTTTAGAGACAGGAGACAGAATGGCTATGGGATGGAAATTTATAATGCCAGTGGATTTACCTCCTTTATGTAAGGGGATAATATTTCTATAACTTAGGTTGATCTATTAATAAGAATGCAGATTGAGTATGCTATTCCATATGAAGCTAGATTTAAGTATTCCAGAGGAAGATTGTCAGCTCTGGAGGAACTGGGTTTTAGTTATCTATTTTTTATGAAAGTTATAGAAACCAGCTGAAAGGTAAAGTGGGTGAAGTTGTCTAAGAGTGTATCAGAGAGGTTGCTGTTAGGTGGGTTTTGTGAAAGAGATGTGATAGGGTCTAAGGTAGGGGAAATTAGCAGCATGGAAAGGGGTGTGTTAGGTGAGTCTGAGATCAAGCCGGCTATGCATTATATGAAGTATGTACTGAAATAGGCAACTGTTTGTAGAGGACAAATGTCTAGTTATAGTTTGGGATCCTTTTTTGTACATGGGATGAGGAGAGAGGATATGGAGGATCTGATTTTTTAGAGTTGTTTTTATGGTTATCTTATAGGTGAATATAATAAGACTTGTTATCTTTGTTAATTTGTTTTTTAACTTAGTTTCATACCTGTCTGAATAGTTGCCAATTTTTATTCTTTTGTGAGTTAATCCATGCTTTGCCTCTGTCTTTCATAAGGAACTTGCAGTGGTTGGTGAGCCATGGGGTATGGCTATTTTTAATTCTTTTTGTACCCTGTGGGGCTAAGATGTTAAGAATATTTAGAAATGCTGCATTGGAGTAGTCAACTGCATCATTTAAGGGGGCTCTTTTTAGGATGGACCAGTTAACTGCTTTCAGAGCTTTAATGGAAGACTCTTTGGCATAAATTGGAGAGATTACAGGTAGTTTTCAGCTTATGTTCCTTTGTTAGCTGTGTGATCCTTCTGTGGGTATAAGCTGGCAGGTAGTCACTTGCTATGTCAGGGAAGGTACCCGAGGAGGTAAAATTAGATGTATTTTTAATCCAGTCCAGGATAGATAGTTGGAAGTTATGTTTGCCCTATATTGTTGATGTATTAATAAATTGAGAGAATCCAAAGATGTTCATGCTGCTGATCACTGAATTTGCAGATAAAGACTACCAGTCAATGTTCACATCACCCAAGAGGATAATTTCATGCATGATTGTATTGACTATCCATGATAGTATGTCCTGGTGGATATTTAGCACAGCAATGCATATGTTCTTGGCGGTATTAAGTTTTGGAATGAGATTAGGATTTCTGCTTTTCCAAAATTTAGGATTGTGCCTGTATAATAAGCAATTACACCCCTGGATCTGGAAGCAATACCTTCAGATATTAGATAGATATGTAATAAAAAGGACTCACAACAGTGGATAAGAGGTAATCAAAGGACAGTTCATTGCTGACATAGGCTCCCATATCAATAACACCCCAAAATCAGTCTAGCAGGTTAAAAACACTTAGAACCAATATGTAATATTACTAATGTTCTGTGTTTGAGGAGTTTCTATTTAGACCATCACGTACTGGCAGGTTTTGTTTTGGTTCTATATGTTCCCATATCTCTAATTTCACAATCAGTTTTCAATTTTACTTTATGTATTTATTTTTAGTTTGTTAACTGAGAGAATGTGCTGGTCAACAGACTCTTTCCCAACACATCCCAGGCAAGCGTGGAGACCAAAACCAACTTAGAAAAGCAATTCACTGGGTCCACACCATAAGCGCTTAACTTTATGTTTGGAATAAAATGTATTCATAAGAACTTTGGTCCTGTTATTCCTGTGGAGATATGGAGCTAATGGTGTGGACCCAGTGAATTGTTTTCTAAGTTGGTTTTGGTCAAATATACTACCAATTTCATCTGCGTGGTTTTGTTTTACAAGGGTGAAGACAAATTCATTTATAACTTGTCAAACAATACCATTAAAAAACTGTTGTATAATGACTTACCAGAGCACTTGAAATAAATATTGACATACCTGTCACAAGTTCTAACAAACAGTTATGGTATAATCGATACAGATGATAACAACAAACAAAATCAGTGTTTACAACAGAAGAAAGCAAAGTGTATAGCTTAATATAACAGTGTTGATAAGAAGTGGGTATTGTATATACAGATCTATGAAATAGAAACACATTTGCTTATAGATACTTTGTAAAGAAGAGACAACAAAATACACGAGTAACAGATGAATAGTAATGCTATATCATATACTGGTATAGAATACAGCATGAGTAACAGATGAATAGTAATGCTATATCATGTACTGGTATAGAACACAGCATGAGTAACAGATGAATAATAATGCTATGTCATGTACTGGTATAGAATACAGCATGAGTAACAGATGAATAGTAATGCTATATCATGCACTGGTATAGAATACAGCATGAGTAACAGATGAATAGTAATGCTATATCATGCACTGGTATAGAATACAGCATGAGTAACAGACGAATAGTAATGCTATATCATGTACTGGTACAGAATACAGCATGAGTAACAGATGAATAGGAATGCTATATCATGTACTGGTAGAGAATACAGCACGAGTAACAGATGAATAGTAATGCTATATCATGCACCAGTATAGAATACAGCATGAGTAACAGATGAATAGTAATGCTATATCATGTACTGGTATAGAATACAGCATGAGTAACAGATGAATAGTAATGCTATATCATGTACTGATACAGAATGCAGCATGAGTAACAGATGAATAGTAATGCTATATCATGCACAGGTACAGAATACAGCATGCGTAACAGATGAATAGTAATGCTATATCATGCACTGGTATAGAATACAGCATGAGTAACAGATGAATAGTAATGCTATATCATGTACTGGTATAGAATACAGCATGAGTAACAGATGAATAGTAATGCTATATCATGTACTGGTATAGAATACAGCATGAGTAACAGATGAATAGCAATGCTATATCATGTACTGGTAGAGAATACAGCAGAGTAACAGATGAATAGTAATGCTATATCATGTACTGGTAGAGAATACAGCATGAGTAACAGATGAATAGTAATGCTATATCATGTACTGGTATAGAACACAGCATGAGTAACAGACGAATAGTAATGCTATATCATGCACTGGTATAGAATACAGCATGAGTAACAGATGAATAGTAATGCTATATCATGTACTGGTATAGAACACAGCATGAGTAACAGACGAATAGTAATGCTATATCATGCACTGGTATAGAATACAGCATGAATAACAGATGAATAGCAATGCTATATCATGTACTGGTAGAGAATACAGCATGAGTAACAGATGAATAGTAATGCTATATCATGCACTGGTACAGAATACAGCATGAGTAACAGATGAATAGTAATGCTATATCATGCACTGGTATAGAATACAGCATGAGTAACAGATGAATAGGAATGCTATATCATGCACTGGTATAGAATACAGCATGAGTAACAGATGAATAGTAATGCTATATCATGTACTGGTAGAGAATACAGCATGAGTAACAGATGAATAGTAATGCTATATCATGCACTGGTATAGAATACAGCATGAGTAACAGATGAATAGCAATGCTGTATCATGCACTGGTATAGAATACAGCATGAGTAACAGATGAATAGTAATGCTATATCATGCACTGGTATATAATACAGCATGAGTAACAGATGAATAGTAATGCTATATCATGTACTGGTATAGAATACAGCATGAGTAACAGATGAATAGTAATGCTATATCATGCACTGGTATAGAATACAGCATGAGTAGCAGATGAATAGTAATGCTGTATCATGCACTGGTATAGAATACAGCATGAGTAACAGATGAATAGTAATGCTATATCATGCACTGGTACAGAATACAGCATGAGTAACAGATGAATAGTAATGCTATATCATGTACTGGTATAGAATACAGCATGAGTAACAGATGAATAGGAATGCTATATCATGCACTGGTATAGAATATAGCATGAGTAACAGATGAATAGTAATGCTATATCATGCACTGGTATAGAATACAGCATGAGTAACAGATGAATAGTAATGCTATATCATGTACTGGTATAGAATACAGCATGAGTAACAGATGAATAGGAATGCTATATCATGTACTGGTATAGAATACAGCATGAGTAACAGATGAATAGCAATGCTATATCATGTACTGGTATAGAATACAGCATGAGTAACAGATGAATAGTAATGCTATATCATGCACTGGTATACAATACAGCATGAGTAACAGATGAATAGTAATGCTATATCATGCACTGGTATAGAATACAGCACGAGTAACAGACGAATAGTAATGCTATATCATGTACTGGTACAGAATACAGCATGAGTAACAGATGAATAGGAATGCTATATCATATACTGGTAGAGAATACAGCATGAGTAACAGATGAATAGTAATGCTATATCATGCACTGGTATAGAATATAGCATGAGTAACAGATGAATAGTAATGCTATATCATGCGCTGGTATAGAATACAGCATGAGTAACAGATGAATAGTAATGCTATATCATGTACTGGTATAGAATACAGCATGAGTAACAGATGAATAGTAATGCTATATCATGCACTGGTATAGAACACAGCATGAGTAACAGATGAATAATAATGCTATGTCATATACTGGTATAGAACACAGCATGAGTAACAGATGAATAGTAATGCTATATCATGTACTGATAGAGAATATGAATGCTTATCGCCTTTGTCAATAAAACAATGAACACTCAAGCTTATTTTTGGAGGAAGATTTTAAGTTCCTTCTGGGAACTGGGAAGGTTGGAAATCTGACCAACATTGCCTTGGACAGATTTCCAGGATGCAGGGGCTATATTGGAAAATGACTTTTTCCCAGCTGCTAGTTAAACTTTTATGGCTTCAAGGCCATGCAATGGTCATGGAGTAAATCATCATTGAACTTAACAAAGAAGATAAGGGTAATCTCCAACACTTGGCCCTACTCAGTTTGGATTTGTCAAAGGGAGATCATGCCTGCTAAACTTGGTGACCTTCTTTGAGACAGTCATCAAGGCCCTGGGGAAGGGGACATTTGTGCATACAGCCTAACTAAACTTAGCCAAGGCTTTTGACACTATCCCTTGCTCAGGCATCACTGACAAACTCACCCAGCTAGGTATCAACCCTTATATTGTTAGATGGGTCACTAACTGGCTCACTGATAGAACACGTATAGTTAAAATAGCAGATCTGTAACCAGTGGTGTTCCACAGGGATCAGTCCTGGGACCTATGCTGTTTGGAATCTATTTCTCTGAATTACAAGCAAAAACTAAAGTTCTGTGGCTGACAAAGTTTTTTGTTGAGTGCAAACTGAGAGCAGTCATAGAATCTCCAAATGATGTCAACATCCTACAAGAGGGTCTTGCACAAACAAACGATTGGTGACAAATTCATAGCCTTAAACTCAATGCAAAAATGTATTATCATCCCTTTCAGTAAGAGAGATGTTCCTGCTAACTACCTCATCAATAGCAACACCTTAAGTATGCACTCAGTGGTGAGAGACCTGGGCTCGCAGGTTGAAAACAACCTTACCTTTGATCACCATACTTCCACAGTGGTAAGAAGGGCATTCTGTATTGCTCATCTTAGGTTCATAGGTTGGTACTAGGCTATCGGCCCTAGGACCTATACAAGCCTAGCCATAACAATTCCCTGGCTATTTCTTCCCACACTATTTACTTCCCTGGATCCCTGTCTAGCAGGGCGACTGACATGATCCCCGGGGTGAATTTCCTTTCTCCCATTCAATCGTCAAGGTTCCTTTTGAAGAGGGCCAAAGAGGCACTCTGCTTGACATGTATGGGCAGTCTATTCCAGAGTCTGGGGAGTCTTTGTCAAGAACCTATCCCTCCAGCATGTTTTGTTTATTGTAACGACAAGGTTTAGATCCCTGGAGCATGTGGCTCTGAGGGATTGGGATTTCTTTACATATAGCATGTCCAACAGCTCTGGGTTTGACATGGCCTTGTATGTTAAGTAGAGATCGCCCCTGAGTAGACAATATGTGACAGAGTATAGCTGGAGTTGTTTTTTAAGGCGGTCAGTGTAGGGCATCTGCTTTAGGCCTGTGATTCTTTTAGTGAGGTATTTCTGCAGCCTTTCCAGTTGTTGCAGATGTCTTGAGAGGTACATACCAAATGGGACGTTGTATTATATAATGTGTCTAATGAGGGATGAGTACAGTGGGACAATGACCTCCTTTTTCCTAGAGGAAAAGCCCTTAGTGATGAGGTGTGCCACATAGAAGGATTTCCTGACTGTTGTGGCGATGTGGTTATCGAAGGTGAGACCACTGTCCACTTGTGTCCCTAAGTCTCTTATCACACTTTCGGTGTTTAGTGTACTTCCACCTATGTGGTAATTCATGGGTACATGTTTTTTTCCCAAAGGGGATAACTATACATTTCCTGGCATTGAACTTGAGCCCATGGCTCTGGCACCAAGCATCTGTTTCTGTAAGGCCCTTTTGTAGAGTATCCACATCATTTGGGGATTCAATAATGGCTCCCAGTTTGCAGTCATCTGCAAACTTTTAGCCAGAGTCCCTTAGTGTTGGCCTGTACTTCAGAGAAGTAGATGCCAAACAAGAGAGGTCCCAGGACTGAACTCTGAGGTACTCCACTTGTCACTTGTCTGGAGCTGGATTTGGAGTCAGCTACTTTTACAGTGTGGGTTCTGTCAGTAAGCCAGTTGGCAACCCATCGAGTGATATAGGGATTAATTCTCAGCTTAGTAAGTCTATCTATGATTCCTGAGTGGAGGATGGTGTCAAAGGCCTTGGCAAGGTCCAGTTAGGCTGTGTGGACCACCTTACCCTCATCCATGGCTCTGGAGACTGGTTCGAAGAAGTCAATCAAGTTCAGGAGACAAGATCGGCCTTTCACAAACCCAAACTGGGTGGGGTCCAGTGTATGAAGGCTGCCAATGTCTTTATTTATAAGTTCCATGATAATACGTTCCATGGCCTTGCAGGTCAGGCTCATCAGACTGATGGGGTGGTAGATCCCGGGATCCAAGGTGGATCTCATAATTAAGGGCATTGCCTCCAGGAAAAAAAAGAAGTTATAACCTCCCTGTATTCTTCCCTCATCAGACCAATAATTGAGTACAATGCACCTTTTGGTATGTACCTTTCCAAGCACCTGCAGCAATTGGAGAGACCACAAAGGTAACTCACAAGGAAAATTCAATTCTTCAGCTATCCTATGTGGATTGTCTGAAATCACTGTCACTTTATTCTGTTTCATACAGACTACTCAAAGGTGATCTGTGCCTTGCATATAAGGCAATCTCTGACCCTACTTTACTGGAAATTCTGCAGATCCACAAGTCAAATTGTATGCAGGTTACTCGCTCTAAAGATCTTAACCTGGTATGTGACATTAATAGAACCTGCTGGAGGGACAGATTTCTCTCTCAGAGGTTGCCACACTTTTGGAACAGACTCCCACTTTATGTAAAACAGAGCACCTCATTGGTCCTCTTCAAACACAATCTGGACGATTGGGTGGGTAACTGTAAATTCACCCTGGGGGTTACACCTGTATCCCTCTTGGACAGGGGCAATAGATGCTGATTGTGGAAATAAAGGTAGAACTTGCAAGGCATGTAAGGGCCATAGGGCCATTAGCCTAGTAACTTCCTATGATTCTATGATCCTATGAAGGATCAAAGCAATGGGTAAAAAGTCAAAATACATGTACAGAATTATCCTCGGTCTACATGTGATGGGAGATACTAATGTCTGGCACAAGGTCACATTTTAGGCTAGGAAACTGACAGAATAGGAGAGATACGTAGTCCTTACCTGGAAATACAATTCTTTGTTTCTGTGACATGAAAGAAACAGCTCTCTATAAAAATAAATACTATTTTGAATATGGTGTCACAGAAATTATATAATTATTTTCAAATAAAAGTAAAAAAACAGCATTGTTGATCGGACAAAACACAGGAAGTTTATTACCAATAAGTTAAGCACTTTCGTTCCCTCTCAGATTTGAAACTTCATCACATTATTTTTATAAAGTAAATGAATAGTCCTAGCTATATGAATTACTTATTCCACTGAACATTTAATAATTAACAATCAGTAACCCTCTCACTTTCTGCTATATCTTATATGTAAACCAATAGTTCTGTACTTACTTGGCACACATGGTCACTGTAAATTCTTTGTCCATTACATTGACAGCAGGTGGGAGTTTCAGTTGAACATCATGCTTGGGTAATACTGAAATTAAAAATTAATTTTCTGTATTGTAGGTGTTTGTGTATAGTACAGTACTATCTATATTTAACTATCTTTTGATAATCAAGCAAGTGGATAGATCCAGATATACCATTTCCAGTAGCAATGTAAATGCACAAAAAAGTCATGAAATACAAACAGCAGATAACAATACATTGAAAATAATAGATTACAAAATAGAAAATAAAATATATCAAAAGCAGTACATTTCCTCAAAAGTCACAAGTTTTTACAAGGTTGCTAACAGTTACATGATACAGCTTCCACTAGAAAACATAGGAGTGGTGAAACAGTGTTAAAGAGTTTTGGGCTCCGTAGAGAAACCCTTTTGAACAGTAAAAATGTTTTCTGTGGGCCAGAAAGAGAGATTAAAGTAAGGAAAGGAGTGAGCCAAAAGTAGAAGCCATCAAGTCTGATCAGCGTACATATAAAGGAACAAGTTAAATAACGTGCTTCAGTAGTACAGTAAAATGTTACTAGTGCTTGACAGGATCATGCTATTTAACCATATTCATGTATTTATTTATTTCAGTTTGTTAACTGGGTAAGTGAGCTGCTCTTAAAACCCTTTTTCAGTCACTTCCCAGGCCACAAGGAATGCAACACTTATTAACAAAAGCCAAAAGAATGTGATTTTATGAATGGGGGTGTGGGGGTGAGTGGAAAAGGAGCTGAGCAGGATGTGTGGTACAAGTGAGCTAAATGTTGGAGGTTAGAGTAAGTGATAAAAGAGTGGACGTTATTGCCTAACAAAAAAAAAAAACAAAAACAAAGAAAAGAAATGTTGAAAATCTCTTATTCAACATAAGCACTTTCATCATTATTCAGTAACCTGTGAATATGCTTGTTAGTATAACATCTCATCTTAGATGTTTTCTGTTTAAAACAAATTTAATATTTACAGCATCACTGAGTCCTGGGGTATAATATGCATTCAACCTTTTTTGCCAAACTAATTCCTTCACTTGTATAAAATGTTGGCATCTCTGCCTTGCAGGTTTTTATTTTTATAATCCATAATAATAAAAAAAATAAATCTTTCAAAGTTAACACAACCAGCAGCATTTCTGAACATCACATTTCTTATTTTTTTATTTTACAATATAATCATGTTCATAGGTGCATACATGTTTGTTGTTTTACCTACAAAATTGCTTGACATAGCCACTCCAGAGGCTCAAAATCTTTCACGGTTAACACAACCAGCGGCATGTAGAAACAGCTACGTAACTCAAAAATGAAGACCTCCCATAATGCCAAACTGTATTGAATGGCTTGAAAAACTTTTAATACAGTAAACAATAAATTTAAAATGGAACCTTTTGAGAACAGACGATAAGATTTAGGGCATACCGCTTTTATTCCAGCTGTATATGGAGGCTTGGCAGAGTGCAATAATTTGGTGGGTTTAAAATACTAAGTTTATTTAACATGTTGATGATGTTAACATTTATCTGATGATATTCTTAAGATAAGGGATGAAAGTGCTTATCACAGTAATTTGTATTGTACAGGTTTTATTTGTTCATTGGATTAAAAGTTTTTTAAGCCATTAAACACAGTTTGGCATTACGGGAAGTCTTCATCTCTGAGCTACATAGTCATTTTTACTTATTTTCTTAATCTTCATTTTATTATTAGTACAACCAACACTTACCGTCACATTTCTTTTTTTATTTATTTTACAATATAATCATGTTCATAGGTACATACGTGTTTGTTGTTTTACCTACAAAAATTGCTTGAAATGGCCACTCCAGGGGTGTAGATGGGTACAGTCCTGACTACGGCCCATCTGACCTGGGTAAATGTGGCTGCCAGGGCACCTGATGGAATAGCCGGGAAGGGATGGGAGTAACCATCCAAGGTGAGATGGTGCTTGATGATGCACTCCCTAAGGGGAAGTATAGTCCAAAGAAGGGAGTTGCCCTCAATCACTGAGAATGGGCAGGGGGGGAAAGACAGCAGGTAGGTCATTAAAAAAAATCCTCCTGGATGGAACCACAGACCCCAAGACACCCACAGGATCTGCAACAGGCCACAGCAAAAATGTAATAAGTCTTGAGGTGGTTGGAGAGTAGCTGGTAGACCCAGAATGGATATTCGCACATGTTGAATTGCAGTCAAAATACTATGCAGACAAAACAGTTCTGATGCAATTTTGAACAACTATATATGGAATGTTGGCCATAAATTTATAATATTTGTAGTGCACACATTAATTTGCTTCTTTATGAACACTGGAGTCTATAAATGCATCATCTTTTTCTCCTTTCAAAAAAAAACTGCTTTGAAGACTGTATATCTTTTATTCAATAACTTCAGACTCTCAGCAGTTTTTGCAAAAACTTCCTGTTACCCCTTTAAGATTTTCCATTTTTTATAAATGCTTTTTTTAATTAGGCTAGTAAAAATGTGTACAAATGTGATATTTGTTTTAAACCTATTTTCTTCTCTCTTCTAAAGCATCTTTTATATTATCAACAGAAACAGAAATGGTATCTCATTTCTCTCTTTAGTTCATGAAAAATACAAGCACGTTATATATATCCACAGTCAAGAAATATTTTCTTCAGCATACACAGTTGCACCTCAAATTTCCTATTATCAGACCACCTAACTGTCTGACCCTTAATAACATTGTTTTTATTGAATCTTGGATGGCTATGGCTGACATGCATCTAAGTATTGTTAAACACTGGTTTCTCGTCAGTACTTATCTTCAGACTCCCCCTTCTTATTGTACATTAACAGCCACAAAAACGATGCTCTGTTTTGACCATTCACCTAAAAACTGTAAAAATGCAGTGGAAGCACTTAAATATGCTGTAGAATTAAGTCAGTGTTACCTCATTTCCATGCCATATAAATAATAAATCATCAAAAAATTGCCATAAAATCAAATATGTCACCAGTAAAGCAAATGTGAAAGGCTTGCTCTTCCTGTTTCATCAAAACTACACTGGCCAAGGTGCAACTGCAATCCCCATGGCCAGTCCACTGCCTTGATGGCAAAATTTATTACGGAAACCAAAATAGATTTATAAAACCAAGTCAAGCAACTGGCTTACATTATGGACTCTGGACATATTCTGGAACAACTTAAATACATTGACTTGGAGGATTGTTATTTTTCTAGACTACATATTAAGTACTCAAATACCAGGTTACTGCAAGATAAAGGAACTGAAATGATAAATGGATTACTGTCAGATATGCGGTGTGTTAGCACATTGCCCATTGATGCCATCTGCCTGTTGGGAAAAGCAGTGCATTAAAAATTTGCCATTGTCCATCCTTACTAATATGTGCTTACCCTAACTCTAATCCTAGCCCTATATGCTACCTTACAAAAACTCTGAGTTTTTCTTTTTGACTGAGCAGATCACAAAAGGAGACTGTCTGATTTCCTTTTGTGATCAATGCAATGTGCAGTATAGATTATTCCTATAGGTTTCAGCATTATGAGGTTCTGGGAGTTTGTCAGGGACAGTTTTGGCAGGTGTTGGTTGACTTTTTGACAGATGGAAATGTTTCAAAACAGCTAATACACTCATGTGTATGTATGAATGTGTGATATATATATATATGTGTGTGTGCTAGTGTGTGTGTGTCTATATCTATCCATATATGTAGATATATATATATATATATATATAAATAGAAGTCTTCAAACACACTAAATGTCGATCCAGAAAAGATCAACATCAAGTGGTCAGAAAACACAAACATTGATCCACAAATGGTTGAAAAAAAAAACAGTTTTTTTGCAGGTGAAGCCTTCCTGCACCCCCATTCCCTGCTAATTATACATACCAACTCTGAGATTGCACTACAGTAAGGAAAGGGTACATTTCCCAATCCCCACTGTACAGTAATCTCATAGTCAAAATCTGGTACTTTACGATCAGCTGATTCTTGAGCAGCTGTACTGGCTTTTCACTCGTCAATGAAAAGATGCAGTCACTAAATGTATATATGTATATAAGGGTCTCCTTTACAAGACTGAAATCCCACTTACCCAGCTTTCATAATACTGAGAAGAAAAAGCTGACAATCGCATATCATGGACAACCCGGAACACAGATTTTCAACTGCAGGTAAGTAACCACTTGGCCATCATGTTGAACTTTGCCCCTTACCTCCACGGTAGTGTGATTTCGTAATCGGTATATTTAGTTGGGGGGTAGGGGGCATTTAATTTGCTTCAGTTTTAATTTATGTTTTAGTTTGGCCAAGTGGTTACTTACCTGCAGTTGAAAGTCGGTGTTCTGGGCTGTTGGTGATATGCGGTTGTCGGCTTTTTCATCTCAGTATTATGAAAGTCGGGTAAGTGGGATTTATAGACTACTCATATACACATACAAGCACACACATATATTTATACACACACACACACACACACACACACACACATATATATATATATATATATATATATATATAGATAAACATATAGATATGCTGTAAATCTGAAAAGATAATACAGAGGTAATATAACAAAAGTACAGTGGTGTAAGTCCTAGTTTCCTATAACAGTAGATGCTCAAATTTCACAGTGGCATATGGGTTTCCTTGCCTGCAAAAAACAGACTGACAACCTTCTGGAGCTAAAAATCCCCTCCACTGACTCTCTGTGATAGGGGATTGGCAATGCCCCTCCAATCAGGGAAAGCCTAACCACTGTCACAGAAAGTCAGTTGTTCAAGCTTTTAGTGTAAGAATCTAGAGGGATTAGAAGCAAGAATTGCCTGAAACTAGACAATTCACAACCAAAAACACAAATACAAATGACTAAAGCTAACCAACAACACAAAAAGGTTAGATACCATTGAACTATATACATAATAAAGGGGTGCTGCCACTGAGGCAGTGTGAAATTCAAACATTTACTGTTACAGGTAATTAGGACTTATGCAAACTGTAATGTGCTCATTATTCACACTGGCTGAGTGACATATTCCATAGCATACCCTACCTGAGAGGAAGAATGAGAATGATCCAGGAGTCCATGCACAATGGTCCTCACAAATTCTACTCAGGAATTTGAGAAATAATCCAGTTTGCAGAGTTTTGTAAAGGTATAAGCAGAAGAACAGGTTGCTGCCTTAAGAATGCTTCTACAGTCCACTCCTTTCCCATATGCCATGAAGAGGTTAAAGCTCTGGTGTAATGTGACTTAGCCTTGCCTGGAACAGATTTACCACAGTGGGAGTAACAAAAAACAATAGTATAGGACAACCAACAAGGAACTGTTTGCTTAGAGACAGGTTGACTCTTCTTAGCCCAAGAAGAGGAAATAAACAGCTGTTCAGCTTTAAGGGCTTAATCCTGTCAATGTAGTAACTGAGCTGCATGTTCACAATCAAGGTATGCAGAATCTCTCCCCTGTGTTTTTAAGTAGCTTGCTTCAGGGTAAATTCAGGAAAAAAAACTTTTAGCATGAAGGATAATTATTATGTCAAACAACCCTGTCCTTGTGGAAAATCAGATAAGGTTGGCTAATCATGAGACCTTGCAGTTCAAAGACTCGCCTTACAGTTGTCAGAGAAATAAGTAAAATACTTTTCCAAATGATGAAGCTCAAGTCAGTCTGAAAGGCAGGTTCAAAGGGAGATAAGGTCACATTTTCAAGAACAAAGTTCAGATTTCAAGAAAGAGGAAACTGATTTTGAGGGGGGCTCGAGTGCAATACTGCTTTCATAAACTGTTTAAACATAAAAAGACATGAAAGAGGGGGATCTATGGGCAGACAAGCTGAGATGGTCACAAGATGCACCTTGATAGATGCATAAGATAAGCCATCATTGAGCAAAATATTTCAAAACCAGAAGGGTAGACACCACACTAGGCCCTCTGATATCAGTTAGGCACAAACTAAAAAAAACTCTTCCACTTGTAAACATAAGATTTTCTACTTGCAAGTTAAGGTCCACAAGGAAGAGAATATGACAATGCAAGCTTGAATCACCTACTGTTCCAAATAACAAAAAAGGCCACTGAGCAAAACTTAATGACACCTCACACCAAACTATGTGCATCCAAAAACTGGGATGATAGGTAAGTACTAGTATGTCAGTGTGTTCTATGAACATCTGTTACATGTAAGAATGACCTACACATCTGTAATATGTTCAACAAATACACTGCCTTATTGGCGTATGGGTAGATTCCCTAAGCTTATTCAACCTGGGAGGGGGAAGGATAAGGATCCCGTGGCCCCATGGAATGGACCTAGTGAACCCTTCTCTGGATTTAGAAAAGGCTTCCAACTTGTAGTGCTTTATAAAGGTATGAACAAAGGACCAAGTTGCTGCCTCTAGAATATTTCTAATGTCCACTCTTTTCCAATAAGCCACTGATGAGGAAAAAGCTCTGGTGGAGTGTACCTTTACCTTGTCTGAATTTGCTTGTCATGGTGGGTGTAGCAAAATACAGTACCAGAGGACAACCAATTTGCAATGGTTTCCTTAGAGACAGGTTGACCCTTTTTGATCCTGTGTATGAGATAAAAAGCTTTTCAGCCTTGCTGAAGGGTTTTGTTCTGTGAAGGTAGTACCTGAGCTGCCAATGCACATCCAAGGTGAAGTATCCTCTCTGTCTTATTCTTAGGTGCTGGGAAGAACACAAGGAGGTTAATATATTGATTCAGGGGAAAATTTGAGACCACTTTTGGCATGAAAGAGGGATTAGTGTGTAACACAACCCAATCCCTGTAGAAAATCCAGAACCATGATAACTTGCAGCTCTGAAACTCACCTATCAGATGTCACAGCAATAAGCAAAATAGTTTTCCATGTTAAGAACTTCAGATCAGCCCAAGTATCAGGTTCAAAAGGTGATAAGGACAATTTTTTCAGAATATAATGGCATCCCATAATGGAGGAATTTGCTTGTGATGGGGTTCCATATGCAGTATTCTTTTCATGAACTGTTGTACCAAAATGAGAAGAAGAAAGAGGGGGATCCATTGGCAGACAAGCAAAGATGGTCGCTAAATGTACCTTATTGAACACATACAATAATCCATCCTAAAGTAGCTTACACAACTATTTCAAGACCAGGAGGATGTTAACCTCAGTGGACCGTCTGTTCCCATTTAGGCAGTGCTTAGATAACCTCATCAATTTTTAAACATAAGATTTTTTTAGTAATAGGTTTTCTGTCTTCCTTTAACACCTGTTGCGCATCTTCAAGTGTAAATGTAGTCAAGACTGAATCATCCAGGCTGTTAGTTGTAATTGCTCCAAGCTATGTTGAGCAAATCCAGAGTGTGAGGAAGTCCGTGGTAGTTTCCCTTGGCTAATACCATTATAAAGAAGATCAAGATTGCCTGGGCCAATAGGGGATTGTGACATCCCAACATTAGGCCAGTAATGAAGGAACCTGAATCCTCACCTCTGTCACTGGAGAGGGATGCTCAATTGGAATACAAATGGATGCACTCAGTATTTCCAGATGCAGATTTCTGCATCAAGTACAGTTTCCCTTAAGAGCGCACAGGGAATGCAGTCAGCCTGGGGTCAGGATTTCTTTTTATCTGTCTCCCTCCAGGGTCCCAATAAGGCTCCCCACTAGCACAGCTACAGAGTTAAGTCCTCAGTGGAGTGTCCAAGCCAAGTCCTCTAGCACCCTTTATGTGATATACTGTGAGATTTGATTTCACACACACACACTAGGCCTTCTGGAGTGGCCCACACAGTGTCACCAAATAAATATAAGCACTTTCTAAAAGGACCAGCTACAATAAAAGTTTTAAATGTATTTAATAATAAATAATAAATAATAAAAGACCATGAGAAAACTGACTAAATATTTACAGTAAACTATGGAGCTCAAATCACAGGAAATATTGAAAATAACATTGATGGACAGATTCAGACAAATAAAGAAAAACAATATTTAAACCAAGCTTCACTATATTTTCCTGAATGAATCTGGGAGAATTATTATTCCCTACTTACTTAATACAGCAAGGCAGATGATGTGGTGAATGATCCTTCTAGTTGTCAGGCCCAGGACAGAATACTCAATACTGCGAGAACATTCATCTGGTCACCTGACTATAAGTTGTCACAGTATCCCCCTTTGAAGCTGACACAGGAATTTAGAATATACATCTGCCATGCACATCTAACTATTTATTGCAGTGCCCTGGAGCCATGAAACAATTAAAGTACTTCCCCTCTTCTTTATCGAGGGTATTCAGCAATGGCTTCTTCCAGACATGCCATCTCTGGTTCCATTCAGTATAGTGGGGTGCCATGTTTTTGGCTTAACAGCTAATTTAATTTCAAGGATTTTCCAAAACTAACTGGAGTGAGATTAACTGCTTCTCTTCCAGTGTCCTTTGTTACAATATATACATACAGTCTGACGTAAATTCCTTCTCTGTCCAGTAGGACCCACTTTTGATACAATTTAACACTAGCAACTTTACAAACACATTTTGATTTTCAAATGCCATACAGTTCTAATATATTTGTAACATAAGCATTTGTGCAAATCAGTTTGATATTCAAAAGCCATACTGTTCTAATACATTTGTAATACAAGCATCTTGTATAAATCAGTTTGATATTAAAAGGAAATATAATTCTTTACAGAACTCCAGCTGACTATGCTGGCAATAGCCCATATCATCACATCTCTCCCCCCTTCAAAGGCTCAAGCTAGTTTTTCAAGTGACCCCTTGAGAAATGTGGCTTGAGAGAAATAAACCTATCTGGGAATATGTTACTCCATTCCCTGGCTTGAGAGCTTATCTGCATTGCTGACCCCACAACAGTGCTGTACTGCCATGTCATATGCCTGCAATCCTAAGCTCCAACTTAATAACTTGGCAGTTTGCTGGCTGGCTGCATGTAGCCATGTTAAGGGATTGTGGTCTGTATCTGCAGTGAATCTCCTTCCATACAGATAAGGCTGAAGTTTCTGCAGTGCCCATACTATGGCTAGACATTCTTTTTCTACAGCTGCATAACATTCCTTCCTGTTTTGGAGTCTACTGTTGAGATATATGACTGGGTGCTCTTCTTCCTCTGAGGAGACCTGGCTAAGTGCAGCCCCCACCCCATGGTTTGAAGCAGCCACCTGCACAACAAATTATTTTCTGTAATCTGGACTGGCTAACACAGTGGGTCCTCCCAAAGCTCCTTTAAGCTTCGGAAATGTCTGCTCACATGCCAGGGTGCACACTACTTTATCTGGTCTGTTTGTAGTTGTCAGGTATGTGAACAGAACAGCTATTGTATTATAATTGGAGACAAACATTCTACAGTACCCCACTGTCCCTAAGAATGCCCTCATCTGCTTTTGATAACAGGAATAGGCCATGCCTGAATGGCTTACTCTTTGGCAGGTTCTGGCCTGACCTTATCACTCCCCATTCTATATCCTAGGAAGGAGATCTCTGCCATACCCAACTGACAATTACTGGGCTTAATATTCAACCCTGCCTTTCGCAGTCTGACCAGCACCTCCCTGACATGCAGAAGATGCTCTTGCAAGGAATGTCTTTAGATGGCAATTTAATTTGGGTAAGCAAGGACATAATCTCCTGCTCCTGCTAGGATATGCTCTACCAGCCTCTGGAAAGTCGCTGGGGCATTTTTCATCACAAAGGGTATCTTTGTGAACTTATACAAGCTGAAAAGAGTGACAAATCCTGACTTCTGTCTAGTTTTGGGAGTCAATGGCACCTGCCATTAGCCCTGGGTCAGATCAATAGTGGTTGGGTACTTAGCCCCACCCAGATTCTCTAAGGCTTCAGCTGTCCTAGGCATGGGGTAAGCATCTGACTGTTTAGTTTCCTGTAGTCCACACAGAACCTGGTGCTGCCATGTTTCTTTGGTAGCAGCACCACTAAGAAGGCCAAGGGACTGCTGGACTCCTGGATTATCCCAGTTCCAACATTTCCTCTATCTCCTCCCTCAGAGCCTATCTGACTCTCTCAGGCACCCTGTAAGGGGCAAGTTTGATAGGTCTTTGGGTTCCTGCACCCACATGGTGCTGCACCAGGTTGGTGCACCCTGGTTTCTCAGTGAATATGTCCCCGAACTCCTGTAACACTGCTCAGATTTCTCAAACATTGCTACCCCTTCCACTGAGGTGTCAGTGCAAGCCCACTGAGGAGATAGACTCCCCCTCAGACTCTTCCTGCTATCCACTGCAAGGGCCTCCCTATCATGGTAAGGCTTTAGTGTGTTAACATGGTACAGTTTCTGCCCCAGCCTCCTGCCAAGCAGTTCTACCATGTAGTTAAAATCACTGACCTTCATTACCACTTTTAAGGGTCACTTACAAGCTACCCTCAGCTTACTGTGTCTGACAGAAATGAGCACCATAACCTGCTGCCCCACAGCATACTCTTGGGCTCAATCATTTCTGTCATACCAAACATTTTTCTAATGTTGGGCTCCTGCTAGGTTCTTCTGGGACAAGCCCATGAGCTCTTCAGCCTTGTCCTGAGGTTTAGGATATATGCCACAACAGACTCCTTGTGGGATTTGCACTTATCCTCCCACTCATCATGAATCAAATCTATAGCCCCACCCCAACCTATGCCCATACAGCAACCCAAAGGGTAAAAAAACTTGTGGATTCCTTGGACACCTCCCTGTATGCAAACAATAGATGGGGCAAATATTTGTCCGACTCTCTTTTAAACTGGTCTGCAATTACCCAGAGCATGGTTTTCACTGTAGAGTTTAACCTCTCCACAAGACCATTAGTCTGGGGATGGTAGGGGGTGGCCTTTAGGTGCTTCACCCCACAGTGCTTCTATAGACAAGCCAAGAGGTCTGACATGAAATTGGCACCTCTGTCAGTCAGTATTTCTCTTGGAAAACCTAGCATACTGAAAATCTCTAACAAAGCATTTGCCGCCTTTTCTGCTTTAATGGAGGTCAGAGTCCCTGCCTCAAAGTATCTAGTAGCATAATCTAGTACCACTAGGATATACCTATTCCCTATGGAACTTGGGGTACTGAGAGGCCCCACAACATCAATAGCTACCCACTGAAACAGCTCCTCAATCACAGGCAAAGGCATCAAAGGAGCTTTGACCTTGAATCTTGCCTGACTACTTTTTGGCATTGCTCACAGGTGCTGCAATATCCTGTTATATCCATGGCAATCCCAGAATGATAAAAGTTCTGCATAATATGTCTCTTGGTACACTTTATGCTCATATGACTTGCAAAAGGAATGTCATGGGCTATGGCTAGAAGTGCCAGACAGTAGGCTCTGGGCACTACCAGCTGCTGTATTACTTCACCTTCTAGCCCTCCCTCAGGGGTTCACTCTCTGTACAGTAACCCTTTGTTCCAGTATACAGACTCCTCTTTTCCTTGAGAATAAGGCACCTCTCTAGCTACTTCCCTCAAGACTTGAATTGTAGGGTCTGAGAGCTGAGCCTGTCTCAACTCTATCTATCTTTGTGAGGTTTCCCAGCTCCCCTTCCACAGGAAGTCTGGTATCTTCTGACAGTGGTGCATCATTGGCATCCTGGGTACTATCACTCAACTCTGCTGTTGCAGTCATCCTGTCCAAGTGAACATCAGTACCTACCAGCAGCCATGGCTCATCTTCAGGCTCACTGCTACAGGGTAGCTGCATCCCAGAATTAGCCACATCACCAGTCCTGGCTTCAGGGGTGCAGTCTGTCTGGGTCTCCCTCAAGCTGTCAAACCCACATGCCTGTCTCAAAGTCTAATGGTGTGTCACTGCATGCACACAAGGTACTGCTTTATCACAATCATTCCCTATTAAGACATCTGCAGGGATATCCTCAAACACACCTACTTTCTTGCTTCCTTTTCCACCCTCCCAGTCAAGGTAAACCCTGGCCAAAGACATCTGGAATGGGATCCCTCCTAAAGATCTGACTGGAGTGGACTGAGCAACCAATTACTGCTTCTCTTTAACCTCTACAGGCTTCACAATGGTTATATAAGAGGCCGTGTCTCTCTTGGCAGTGACCTGGTTCCATCCACCAAGATAGGATAAAAACTCTGGTGGTAGTTTGGTACCCCTGTTGTCATCCGACAAATTACAGCTGGTACTCTGTTATTCCCACTTGTTGGCTCCCCCACCTTTTGTTACCCACCTTGACTCCATGGACATCTATATGCTACATGGACCCTCTGGTTACATTTAAAACATTTAACCCTTGATCCTGGGCATGTATATCTGAACTAGTGGCGTCCCCTGTTATTGGCAGACTCTGTTGGGGCAGTTTAGGCTGCCAACCATGGGTTCCCTTATACTGATGTACAGCACAGGGGTACCCCTTTCTTGTGCAGGGATACCCTGCTTGCTAAGTATAGATCCCTTTTTCCCCAGCTCATTTGCAGTCACATTCCTTGTCTGTCAACCAGATTCTCATGTCCTCAGGCAAAGTGCTAAGGGCTTGTGCCCTCTTCAAATGGTCTGCCAGCCCTTCAAAAGTGATGACCTGACTCCTACTCACCCACCTATGAAAATAAGTACTGTACTTTACTCAGCAATATAATCACACACACTTTTATCTCCCTTGCGTCTATGCTCACAAAACTTTTTTTCTGTAAGCTTCAGGTGTTAACTTAAAACATTCCAATAAACATATTTTAACTGTATCGTAGTTTAAGCAGTCAGTATCATACAAGTTTGAAACAGCAGTTGCAGCTTTACCATGGAGCAAGGGGGTCAGGAACTGTACCCCAGAGCCCTCAGTCAACATTATACTGTTTTCATACTCTTTCAAATATATGAATAAAACTATCAAAATTATCACCCTCTGTAAATTGTGGAAGAAATGTATTGACCTTTGGTGCTTCTGGGGTCTGATTATTCCATTCCCCATTAACTCCATAACCCTGGTGAAGAGTCAGCATCCCCTTCTTATGTTGACACAGCTTCTAGTTTTCTTCAGCTTCCAAATGCTGCAGTCTGTCTGCTGATTCTAATTCCATCTGTTTCTCTTTTTCTTTAGCCTTCAAATGCCACAGTCTCTCTGCTGATTCTAATTCCAAGTGTCTGGCCTCCAGTTTAAGTCTCTTTAACTCCAGATTGATTTTTAAGTCCTCTGAGGAAAAGTTGAATTGTTCTGTTTCTGAGGGCTGCAAATTCATGAACTGTTGGTAGTTTATTGCAAATTCCCATCACCAGACTGGTTATCCTACTGGATGGTGGTCTGAGGTGTGACTAAAGCTGAAATCATTTCCTCTATAGTCAGGTTGGCATACACCAGTCCTTTTGCTTTGCAAACCTTGACCAACTGGCTGTTTGTCAGCTTGCCATAATCCTTTACTGACATCTTTGCCTGATCTTCCTGACTACTAAACTAAACTAACAAAAATATAAATAAATAGAACTGTTGTGAAATGAAACTCTGAATGTTCACTTTGTGGCTGCTTGAGTGTACACCTTTAGTGACAACTGCTTACAGGCTACAGATGTTCAATATCCACACCACTGCTCACTAATACATGACATCCACACACTGGGCCAGTATTCAAGGAGCCTGAATCCTCACTACTGACACTGGAGAGTGATGTTCGCTTGGAATAAAAATGGATGCACTCAGTATTTCCAGATGCAGCTCTCTGCACCAAGTACAATTTCCCTTAAGAGCACACAGGAAACACAGTTAGCCTGCGATCTGGATTTATTATTATCTGTCTCCCTCCATGGCCCCAGTAAGGCTCCCCAGAAGAACAGCTACAGGGTTAAGTCCTCAGTGATGTGTCCAAGCCAAGTCCTCCAGCACCCTCTCTGTGAAACAAGTGCTTTGTGTCCCTGCTCCAAGTAGCTCTCTCTCACACACACAGACACATAGTGAGATTTTTTTCACACACACACCCTGGGAAAGGCTGGCACAGATTTACCTGTTGTGCCCCCTTCTGCTCAGAGTATAAGGTAGTTATCACTGCTACCAGACATGCCACAATCAGCTACTCTAAGGCCCTTAACAAAGGGTTTCTAATTATACTATGCAATATTAATACTAATACAAATGGTGGTAGTTGACCAAGACAGCTATGGCTTCTGGAGTGGCCCACATACTGTCAACAAATAGATATAAACACTCTCAAAAGTTAAATATTTTCTCAAAGGACCAGCCACAATACAAATGTTAAATATATTTAATAATAAATAATAACAGAGCATGAGAGTACTGAATATATATTTAGAGTAAATGACAGAGTTCAAATCACAGGAAATATTAAAAAATAACTTTTATGGAGAGACTCAGACAAGTAAAGAAAAAAACAATATCTAAACTAAGCTTCACTATATTTTCCTGACTGAATCTAGGAGAATTGTTATTCCATACTTACTTAATAGAGCAAGGCAGATGATGTGGTGAATGGCACTTCTTGTTGTCAGGCCCAAGACAGAATACCCAATACTGAGAGAACACTCTCTGTAATATCTAAAACATAATTTCTAAGATGGCTGGCAGAATTACATCATCTGGTCACCTGACTCTGAGTTCTCACAGTATCCCCCTTTGAAGCTGAGAAAGGAATTTAGCATAGAAGGCCACAATACACATCTAAATGTTTATGGCAGTGCCCTGCAGCCATGAAACAGTTACAGTACTTCCCCTCTTCTTTACAGAGGCTATTGAGCAATGCTTTTTCCAGACATGCCACCTCTGGTTCCATTCAGCAGAGTGGGTGCTATGTTTATGGCTTAACAGCTAATTTAATTTCAATGATTTTCCAAAACTAACTGGACTGAGATTAATCTCTACTCTTCCAGTGTCGTTGTTACAATACAATCTGTACAATACATACAGTCCACAAAAAAATGGCAAAAGCACCACAATTTCATTAAAACCAAGTCCAAGGTATTCTGGAAAGATATCACCAGCAACACGGATCCAGTTGAAGCAGTTTTAATAAAAAATAATAACACTCACACAAACGCACACACTTTAAAACAACAGAATTTTTGTTTCTACCAAGTAGACTTCATCAGATATGGATGGACAACTACAATGATGCGTTTATTCATGAATATTCATGACCCTATGGAGTTCCTAGACAGTGTAAATCTTTTACATTAAAATATATAACATTTTTTAAAACAATAAATAAATATTCAAATCATGAACTCTAAAATGGTTTAATACCCACTTCAAAATGTATAAAATACACATGACGGATTTGTTTGATCTTAAAATAAAGGAGGTTTATATAAAAAAACTTTCTGCATGGTGAAAAGCTAAAAAGCCAAATTACAATGATCTTTCTTCCTCTAGTGGCCAATGTTTTAATCGCGCTTTCAGTTAAAAACACATTTAATCCAGTAAGAATCCAGGGTACCTCAAGTTTTACTTAAATTTGAATAAAAATAAGTTTATTTAAAATTGAACTTCATAATTTAGCTGCTCTCATCTACAATACAGGGGCTAGAGACACATTCTCATTTAAACCAGGTGGAGTGGTGGCTTGTAAAGTTATCTGCCACCATAGCTCCCTATACTCCACCCTTTCTTCCCATTGCCCCCTTCTTGCTTCTTTTTTCACTCCTTCCAATGCAAAAAATGTAAACTTTGCATTAGTATATTCTAGTGAGTGCTTAAAGACAGCATTAGTTTCTTTCTTGTTCTGTATATCATAGCAGTGTTCATATATCCTTCTTTTCAATTTTCGTTTAGTTTTACCTACACAGAAGGACTGACACCCTTCACACACTGCTAAATATACTAATCCACTGGATTCACAGTTAAAAATTCCTTGCTGGTTAACACCATATTTCTACTACTTAAAAACAATGCTTCTCTAGTAATAATGTACCTACATTGTTGGCAGCAGCCACACTTATAGGTGCCCTTCTTTCTTGAGCTGTATGATTTAAAATCATTTTCTATAACATTTTTCAGGTTTGGGCAGTTCTTAGACATAAATTTTAATCTATATTTCGTAATTTGATTGAAATCCGTAAGATTTATAAACTTCTCCCATTCAAGTTTAATAATGTTTCTTATATTGCTCACACTAGTATTATACTCCAAAACTATAGCTTTACCAAAATTTTCATCATGGCTTTGCTCAGTCTCTAGGCCCTCAACTAGGGGTTCCCATAGAATGGGTTTAAATTTCCCACATCTGTCATCATCTACCTGTTTTTTTACTTGCTCTATTAGCTCATTTGGATAACCTCTTGCTCTGAATAAACCTTCCAAGAAATTACAATAATTTTCAAATTCAGTGTTACTAGAGGTCATCCTGCTAGCCCTTATAAATTGTCCTTTGACAATGTTCTTTTTATAATGGTAAGGATGTGCACTGTTGAAATGTAAGTATGAATTTGAAAAGGTACTTTTTCTGTGCACCTTGGAATTTAACCTACAATTCTCCTTATAAATTTCAATATCAAGATACTGTAGTTTCGCCTGGGAGATATTGTAAGTAAATCTCAGAAAATGTGTGCTTTTATTCAAAAAGTTTAAAAAATCATGTATTTTATCAATGTTGTCAGTCCACAGGACACAAATGTCATCCAACAATCTCCTGTACATAATCCAACAGTCCCTGTAAATGGAACCCAAGACATGTTTTTCTTCCCATTTTGCAAGCACTAACTTTGCATAAGTTGGGGCACATACTGCACCCATTGCTACCCCCTTGATTTGATGGTATAGCTCACCTTTAAAATAAATGAAGTTGTAGTTCAACACCAATTCCATTAGACATAAGCAGACTCATTTCTCATTCTGTGTTAGCTCTCCATCTTCAAACAGGATCTCCTCTAACATTTGCATCCCTTCTCTATGGGCAATGCTGGAGAATAAATCTATTACATCTATTGTAACAAACACCAAATCTTCTCTATACAGATCATTGTTTATATCTCTCAAGAAATCCCAGGAATCTGTCAGTATATTCCTCCTTTTTAACCATAACCTCTTTAATTTAAAATCCACATATTTCACTAGGGGTAACATTTTTTGAACCCTCAGGAGAGACTATGGGTCTAAGAGGGGGATTTGTTTCATTTTTGTGGATTTTCAGTATTCCAAAACTGAAAGGTATTCTGGGTTCCTCCACTTTAAGATAGTTGTATGTGTTACTATCCATCAAACCTTCCATAAACATATCTGTGAGAGCTAAGTCCACTCTTCTATATGATATGTTAACCTAATTTCTTGATACACTTACATATTTGTTAGTGTCCATCAATATTTCATTAATTTTACCTTCATAAATTAAGGTTTCCATTATCATGGTTCCCCTTCCCTTATCTAGCTTCATAACCCTTGTTTAGCAGTCATTTTTAAGTTATTCTAGAACACTTCTCTCTTTAAGGTTTAAATTAGCTTTATACTTAACCTTAGAGAATTATTTTCTAATCTCACCGTTTGCAATGCATTCAAAAATTTTTATTTGTAGTTGTAGGGGTGGGTTAAAAGTGCTTTTTCTTTATTTCTTTATTATTTATAATATTCCCTGGGGTAGCAATAAACCTAAATTAATTTTCCTGGTAAATAGCTTAACATCTATTAAAGTTGTACCTATATCTCCTTTCTTCAAGGGTATAAATTTCATCCCTTTGGACAGGAGACAAAAGTGTTCATCCTGTAGTACTATTTTACTAAAGTTGTGAATACTATAACTTTCCTTAACCTACTTGTATTTGTTATCATCCTGCTTAATAGGTTCTTCCTCACTGTCCAAGTTGGGGTGGGGTATAATGTCAGCATTTAGTATCTCCCCCTCTCCTTCCCCCTTCCCTCCAGAAAAAATTCTGCTGTTGATATTGGTTTTCTGCTCTATTCCTGATTGTTTCTGATCTCCGCAGAGGTAAATGTTCAGAAAACTCATCCAGTTCATTTACCTGCCCTCCTATCTGCACATTTTCATCTCCATTATTTTCCAAATTCTCACTAAAATTGACATCATAATTGTAATTTCTCTCTTGCCCAAACCTATCATTTGATTTGGGCTTAGGGTAACTTGTGTCATTTTTATATTCATTAATATTTCTTTCTAACTTTCTTAACTTCCTTTTAATCAGTTCATCACTTTTAACACCAATTTCCTTTCTGATACTATACTAAGTCATTCTTAACCTGCTCATTTAACATTGCTATTTCCTTTTGTATGTGAACCTCACATGGAGTCTGTTGTGGCATATGTCCTAAACCTAAAGACAAGGCTCAGGGATCTCATGGGCTTTGCCTGGGAGAACGTGGCAGAAGCCTAACAACAGAAAAAGGTGTGGTATGAGAGGAATGCTTGAGCTAGAGAGTATGCTGTGGGGCAGCAGGTAATGTTCTCATTCCTGTCAGACACAACAAGCTGCAAGCAGCTTGGGAGGGACCCTACAAGGTGGTAAGAAAGGTTAGTGATGTTAACTACATGGTGGAACTGTTAGGCAGGAGGCAGGGGCAAAATTGTACCATGTTAATATGATGAAACCTTACCATGATAGGGAGGCCCTTGTGCTGAGTATTTGCAGTGGGTTGCAGAAGGAGTCTGAGGGAGATCTGGTGACTGATCTCCTTAGGGAGGCTCAGACGGACACCTCAGTGGAAGGGGTAGCAATGTCCCAGCAGCTATCTCCTACCTAGGTTAGAGAAATCATAGCAGTGCTACAGGAGTTTGGAGACATGTTCACTGGGAAACCAGGGTGCACCCACCTGGTGCAGCACCAGGTGGATACAGGACCCCAAACGCCTATTAGACAGGCCCCTGAGAGAGTCAAACAGACTCTGAGGAAGGAGCTAAAGGAGATGCTGAAACTAGGGGTAATTCAATAATCCAACAGTCCCTGGGCCTCCCCAGTGGTGCTGGTGCCAAAGAAGTATGGCAGCACCATGTTCTGTGTAGACTACAGGAAACTAAATAGTCACACAGAGTCAGATGCTTACCCCATGCCTAGGACAGATAAGGCCCTAGAGCAGCTGGGTGGGGCTAAGTATCTTACAACCATTGATCTTACCAAGGGTTACAGGCAGGTGCCCTTGACTCCCAGTGCTAAATAAAAGTCAGCCTTTGTGACTCCCTTTGGCTTGTATGAGTTCACAAAGATGCCCTTTGGGATGAAAAATGCCCCAGTGACTTTTCAGGGGCTAGTAGATCATATCCTTGTTGGAGCAGGAGGGTTTGCCCTTGCTTACCTAGATGATATTGCCATCTACAGCTATTCCTGGCACGAGCACCTTCAGCATGTCAGGGAGGTGTTGGGCAGACTACTGAGAGCAGGGCTGTCTATTAAGCCCAGCAAATGTCAGGTCGGTATGGCAGAGGTCTCCTACCTGGGACATAGAGTAGGGAGTGGTAAGATCAGGCCAGAACCAACCAGAGTGGAAGCCTTTCAGGTCTGGCTTGCACCTGTTACCAAAAAGCAGGTGAGGGCATTCTTAGGGACAGCAGGGTACTACAGAAAGTTCATCCCCAGTTATAGTATCATAGCTGCTCCCCTCACAGTCCTGTCAAGGAAGAACAGGCCAGGTAAGGTAGTGTGGACCCTAGCATGTGAGTAGGCATTCCAGGAGCTTAAGGAAGCTTTGGTAGGACCCCCTGTGTTATCCAGTCCAGATTACAGCAAAGAATTTGTTGTGCAGGTTGATGCTTCAAACCATGGGGTGGGGGTTGTACTTAGCCAGATTTCTTCAGAGGGAGAAGAGCACCCAGTGGTTTATCTCAATCATAGACTCCAACCCAGGGAGGAATGCTATGCAGCTGTAGAAAAGGAATGTCTAGCCATAGTATGGGCACTGCAGTAACTTCAGCCTTATCTGTATGGAAGAAAATTCACTGCAGTGACAGATGACAATCTCCTAACATGGTTATTCAGAGCCAGCCAGCAAAATGCGAAGTTGCTAAGATGGAGCCTAGGGTTGCAACCATATGATATGTCAGTACAGCACCTCAGTGCGAATAGCAATGTCAATGCAGATGGGCTCTCAAGACAGGGAATGGGGTAAGATATACTCAAGACAGACCTAACCCTCTCAAGCAATAGTTCTCAAGGGTCACTTGAAAAAAAACACAAGCTCCCCGGGGGTGAGATGTGTGAAGATAGGTGAAGGCTGCCAGCCTATCCAGATAGAATTTTGTAGATAATTCGGTCATTTGTAAATATTAATAAAAGCCACAGGCTTGTTCTCTTACACGGAAAAAAAATGGTGTTAAATGAGGAACTGCAAAAATATAACAACAGTGCACTCTGCTGTACAAAAGCTGATAAGTCAATTCTTTCATGTCAAAACCTGAAGCCGAGATGTCTAGATAAAGGCATTCTGCTTATTGTTTTGAGGCCAGTGTTAATTTCTAGAATTTGCATGTATAATTTATTGTTCTGGCTTCCTGACCAGCTGCAAGATCAAGGGCTATTAATCTCTGAGAGTCTGTTAGCCTGGGAACCAGAAAGAAATGATGTAATCTGAAATGAATCAGTGGTACTGTGTTATCAATTTAAGAAAAGAAAGAATGACAGAATGAGACCATTTGTCTTGAAAACATCCAACTCACCTCTCTGCCTGTGTCTATATGTAAGTAGGAATTTAGAATTGTGTTTTCTCTTAGAAATAGCTAGGAGATAGAAAGATTAGACGAGTTTGTTTTTCTGTGATGTTACAACTTTTCTATGGTATTATTTTAAGTATTTCTCTGTGATCTCTGAACTCTTGACTAGCACTGTGTAGTAAGAAGTATTGTCTTGTGTTTATTATTAAATATTTTTAAACCTTTCAACTGTGGCTGTTTTGTGTAGAGATAATTTAAGCTCTAAGAGTACATTGCATGTATATAGTGATACTCTACCAAGTCACTCCAAATAATTATTGCTGTTCAGTCACACTTATCATTTGGATCATAATATTGCAAAGTAATAATTGGACATCCTTTCATAAGGGCCTTTGAGTAGCTAATAAATATTAGCTGCATGGTGGCAGTGATTTCTACTGTATAGTGTGGGTAAAAGGGGCATAGCTGGAGAACCTGTGCCAGCCTTCCCCAGGAGTGTCTATGCATTTGTATAAACTCGTATCTCAAAGTGTGTGTGTGTCAGCTACTTGGGCAGGGACACAAAACACTGGTTGGACAGAGAGGGTGCTGGAGGTTTTAGCTTGCCCACTTGGCAGAGATCTGGACCCTATAGCTGTGCCAGTAGGGAGTCTTATTGGGGACCTGGAGAGAAAGGGAGAAACCAGCCCCAGACTGACTATGACCTCTGTGTGCTCTTAAGGGAAATTGTACTTTACTGTGTGTGTATTTGTTATCCGTTCCCTTTATTGATGCCCCTCACTGGTGTTAGTGTTGAGGATTGAGGCTTATTGATTGCTGGGCAAGTGCACGGGCATCACACATTATAAAACAGTTGCACACTCTTCCAACCTTTAAAGTGACCTGTAACCTGTACAATTCAATTGTAAAATAAACAGATCTATTAGGGGAACAATTATGACAAATAAAAAACATACAATAAGCTAGATGCATGTATGCATGGGCTGAAGCTAATATTGTGTTGAAGCAGCTTTTATATCATTACAGCATTATGTCTTCTTGGGTACACACCTGCCATCAATTACAGAGATTCTTTGATTAACACCAAATAATGGTCAGCTGTCCTACTAGGACTTTCCTGACATCTACCCAGTTGCCTGCTACAGAAACAGCCATGGTTTGCATAGAGCTTACAAAGCATCAAAGGTATGTCATTGTCGAAAGGTATAAGCCTGGAAAAGGGTACAAAAAGATTTCCACAGCACTGCATATACCATGGAAAACAGTGACGACAGTCATCAAAAGGTAGTGAAAAAAACTGGGCATAAGTAACATTGCAAAGAAGTGGACATCCCTCCAAATGTGTTGAAAGACAAGACCCCAAATGGTCAGAGAGGCTGCCAGGAGACCTACAGCAACACTAAAGGAGTTGCAGGGATCTCTGGCAGGTACTGGTTATTTACTACATGTGACAACAATCTCCCGTATTTTCCACATGCCTGTCCTATGGGGAAGGGTTGGAAGATGGAAGCCTTTTTTCACACAGAACAACATCCAGGTCTGGCTAAATTTTCAAGAAGAATATATCAGGTCTCCCAAAAGCATGTGGAAAAATGTTATGGTGTAATGAGACCAAGGTTGCACTGTTAGGCCACAATTCCAAAGGGTTTGTTTGGTGTAATAACAACACTGAGCATCACCAAAAGAACACCATCCCCACAGTGATGCATGGTGATGGCAGTGTCCTGCTTTGTGGTTGCTGTTCATATGCCTTTAGCCAAGGTGGAGGGGATTATGAACAGTTCCAAATACCTGTCCCTTTTGTCACAAATTCTCCTGGTGTCTGCTAGAAATCTGTAGATGAAGAGGAATTACACCTTTCCACAAGACAATGACCAAGACCATACATCCAAATAAAAAAAGGATGGCTTCACCAGAAGACAATCAATGTTTTGAAATGGCCCAGCCAGAGTCCACAACTACATCCAATAGAAAATCTGTGGGGTTCCCTGAAGAGAGCTGTGCACAAGAGATGCCCTCATAATCTGCAAGAGTTGGAGGGCTTCTGCAAGACAGAGTGTGCCAATATTTCTATGTCAAGATGTGCCATGCTGATAGACACCTTCCCAAGAGGACTGACTGCTGTTATTAAATCAAAAGGTACTTTAACAAAGTATTTGTTTAAGGGTGTGCACACTCATGTGACCAGCCTATTGTACGTATTTCGTTTTCTATATGTTACCCCTAACCAATGTGTCTGTTCTTCAATTGAATTGCACAGGTTATAGGTCACATTAAAGGTGGGAAATGTTGTGACATGATTTCTGTGGTGTCATGTTATATATCAGAAAAACCTGGCATGTTAACAGGGGTGTGTACACTTATTATATCCACTGTAACCTTAGAAGGTTGTTAGAGTAACCGGTTTTGTTTAACATACATGTACTGCATGTTTTGAAGTGTGAAACTCAAATTAATTCATTAATTGGTGACGCCAGTCCTCAGATCATCCCAGTAATGTGTCAGACAAACACTGGGTTTATGAGGAACAGACCAGAAATATGAGCCACACATGTAGACATTCAGCTACACTCTGTACAGTTGAGAGGTATGTTCTGTAAGAGTTGCCACTGTGCTATACAGGTGAACAGCAGTAATGTGTACATGGGTACAGTGTGTGCTAGGTGAAGGCCCATCACCTATTAACACTACTCACATATCCCAGAGGTGTATCTAAGTAGTAAAATTAAGTGGGAAGGGCTGCACTGCATGATGTTGAGGGCCTGTCCAGAGTGTGTATGTTGTGGTCTGACTGTGTTGTGAATGTCACCAGTTGGCTATTGTGAGGTCTGTGTAATGCCTTTGTGCCACATCACCTGTATGTATGTGTGTGTGTGTATACCAGCAAACCTTATAGTGTAGGTATTAATTTACATATGTATAAACCTAAAGTAAAAAAACAAGTACCAAACCAAAATGGCTAGACAAAAACCTCTATTTATTAAACAAAATAGAAAGCAATAAAAGTGAGCGCTTTTGCAATAACACTATCGCTTCTTCAGACTAATAAACAAGTAAAAAGACATGAGTTTAAAAAGAAAGCAAAACAAATCAGTTATCATATGTAAATCTGATGAATTAACTAAAAGGTACCACCAGCAATGCAACAGTTGTTAAAAATACAAGAGAAACAATTTGAATAAAACCTAAGTTTAAAAACAACATTAATGTTTAAGCAGGTGTGCTTTCAAGAATGGTTTAAGGATAGAAACGCCATTTAAACCAGGCAGTTTCTCTGCATTCAAGAGCAAGATCCATTATTGTTCAGCCCTTTCTGTTTTATTAGCTGTATCACCCCCTCTAATACCAACGTCCAAAACCTGGAGTACAAAGAACTTAAAAGCGGGTTCTGGGCCATGCAAACCAATGTGTTGTGCTAAGGCATTTGTGTCTTTCTGGTTCCTAATGTCTCTATAGTGTTCAAGAATCCTGTCCTTCATTGGTCTGTTAGTTTTGCCTATGTAGAAGGCTTAACAGATCTGGCAGCTTGCAAAATAGGCAATATTTGGAGTTCTGCAGTCAGCATAAAAATCAAGTTTGATTTTAAAATTTACGTGAGGATGTACGTAGGTTGAGCCCGTAAGTATATAATTACAGGCTGAGCATGATCTACAGGAAAAAGTCCCATGCCTAGTAGACTGAGGCCCTTTGATACAGAGTTATGATTTATAGCACAAATGTTTCTTTAAGGATTTACTGTTTTTAAATGCAAAATGTGGTGTACTGTCTATAGTCCCTTTCAATTCATCTATTGTGTGCAGGATATTCCAATTCTGTTTAATGACCTCACAATATTTATTAATGTGACTAGAGTAAGGAAGAGAGACTCTAAAAGTATATCTCACAGCTGTGGTTGCTTGTGAAGCATCAGGTGGAATATGGTTGCCAAAACAGGGTCTACATTTCCCTTCCCTTTCTTCACATGCAGCATTAATCTGAGAATCAATCTTTGCCTCTTTGTTGCCTCTGTCTAAAAAGTCACACTTGAGAGACTCAAGTGCTAAACCCAACTGAATGTTATCATTGTGCAATTACTCTATAAATCTTCCCTTTTAAAACATTCTGGGTAACATGTTTAGGATGCATGTTATTTTTGTGCAGAAAGTTTTTTTTCCAAGTGGGTTTTTTGTAGACACTAGTATACATACTATTTAGGTCTCTTTTGTTGATCTTAACATTTAAGAACTCCACTTCAACAGCAGAATATTTACAGGTAAATCTTAAGAAACCAGTAGTGCCATGCAAGTAATTGCTAAATACATTCAACAGTTCTGATGAGCCAAGCCAAAGCAGAAACACATCATCCATAAAACGTATGTACCAGGCTATGTTCTCTTCATAAACGTTATTATGGAACAGACAGGATTTCTCCCATTGCACTAATGCAAGGTTGTGCCCATAGCTATGCCAGCCTTCTGTAAGAAGAACTCATTCTTGAACACAAAACATTATTCTCAAGTACAAGCTCAAGCAATGTACAAAAAAAAATTCACTTTCTCAATTGTAAAATATCTCCTGTCATTCAAAAAAGCTCTGACATTCTCTACTCCCCAATCATTGGGAATAACTGTAAACAGTGATTCTATGTTGGGCGTAACAAACAAATAATCTTTAGACAAAGTAGATACTTTATTAAACAGTTTAGATAGAAAGGACTTAGTGTCTTTTAGGACTATGTCACATTCATCTAGAAGTGGATGTAAGTTTTTTTCAACAAAAATTGATAGTGGCTCTGTGCACCAACCCTTACCAGAAGCAATAGGTCTCATGGGTGGGCACTCCAAGGTCTTATGTATTTTAGGAAGCCCATATATCGTAGGAATGAGGGGTTGTTCAACATTAAAATAATTAAACTCTCAGAAATGAAACCTGTCATGAGTAAGTCAAACAACATAAAATACATTTTTCCATAATTCCTGTGACAGTAGTTCTTGAAACATTTAAATAAGTTGCTTCATCATATAATAACTTTCTCATTTGTGTTAAATACAAGTCTCACACACACCCATCTAGTTAGTAGTACTACAGTGTTATGCGGTTATCACAGGTGGCACGTACCTAATAGTGTGATGACTGTTCCAAGGTACCTGTAAAGTGAATAACATCACATGCCCTTGTGAGGTATGGCAATGGGGTGTGTACTGGGTGTGGAAGGACTCAGACTGTCACCTATGAGTCTACATACTCACAAACACCACTATACAAACTAATGCACACACAATTGTCAGTACTGACATTAGCAGCCCTGCCTATCATGTTATTCATTCTATACTGTTACATAACTGTTGCACATGACACGGGGCTTATAGGGCTGAAGAGTGTCAGCAAATACCTCTATGGTGGATGTGAACAGCGGCCTTTGTAAAGTGTACCCTGGGACATGTACTGGGAGTACCGTGGCCTAAAAATGTAAAACCCATCCTCGCAATGGATATAGTTCTTATTCAAACACAGGATACAGCTCTCACACATATTTGCCAAGACTGAGATTAAAACCCCTACCTGTCTTATTACTGCTAATACAGTGCTATGCATTTATTGCATGCACCACGGAGCTTATTATATGATGAGTGTCCGACAGTTCTTCTAAGGTGAACAACATCACTAGCCCTTGTAAAGTATGGCAATGGGCAGTGTACTTGGAGAGTGAGGCCTCAAAATGCTGTATCCTACAAATATACATACTTACAGACACCCACACACACATTTGCCAAGACTCAGATTAGAATCCCTACCTATATAGTCATTGGTACTATAGTGTTATGCAGTTACCACACTCACCACAGAGCTTACAGAATAAAGAGTGTCCCAAGGTACCTGTATAGTGAATAAAATCACCAGCCCTTGTAAGGTATGGCAATGGTAGGTGTACTGGGTGCGAAGAGCCTCAAACTACTTTCACCCAAATGTTTTCACACTCACAAACACTTTTATACACTAATGCACACACACACACATTTGCCAGTACTGAGATCCATAGGTCCATAGTTTCATAGGTGTGTACAAGGTGAATGGCCAATGAGCCTTTACAAGCCTAGCCCATGGAATACCATGGCATCGTGCCACCTGATGATAGTCCCCAGTGTGTCTAATGAGTATAGGCACTGAAGTGATCCTTGGGGTGGGATTTCTATTCCCCATCCACTCATCCAGTTTTCTCTGGAAGACGGCCAATGAGGTGCTCTGCTTGACATGTATGTGAAGTCTATTCCATAGTGTGGGCAGTCTCTGTGTTATGAACCTGTCCCTCCAGCATGTTCTGTTGATTGTGGAAATGGGGTTGAGGTCTCTGGGGCATGTGGTGTGGATGGATTGGGTTCTTTAGATGTAGCATTCCTGACAGAGCTGGGTCAGACACGGCTTTCTAAGTCAGGCAGAGATCGGCTCTAAGTAGCCAATATGAGACAGACAATAGTTGGAGTTATTGGAGTCTGTCCATATAGGGCAAGTGTTTAAGGCCTAAGATCCTCTTTGTGAGGTAGTTTTCCAGCCTCTCCAGTTGTTACAGGTGTCCAGTGAGGTATATGCCAAATGGGCCATTGTCCTCTTTGTTTGGCCAAATGAGGGAGACTAGAAGGAGACAATGACCTCTTACCTCTTAGATGCAACACCCTTAGTAATGAGATGTGCCACATAGAAGGACTTTCTGAACACCGTGGCACTGTGGTGGTCAACAGGGAGGTCACTGTCAACCTGTGTTTCCAGTTCTCTTACAATGACTTCAATGTGCAGTGGACTACCATCAATGTGGCAATTCATGGGAACCATGTTATTTCCAAAGGGGATGCCAGCACATTTTCTGGCATTGAGCTAAAGTGCAGGGTTCTGATACCAGTCATAGGTCTCAATGAGGTCTTTATGCAGGATGTCAACATCACACATCATGTGGGGAGGTAATAAAAGCACCCACCTTGCAGTCATCTGCAAACATTGTCAGCCAGAGTCCCTTCATGTTGGGCTGGACTTCAGAGGTGTAGATCCCGAACACAAGGGGAACCCGGACCAAACCCTGTGGTACTCCACTAGTGACTGGTTGGCAGTCTGACATGGAATGCATTGCTTTCACACTGTGGGTTCTGTCTGTGAGCCAGTTTACAAGCCACCTAGTGATATAGGGGTTGATGCCTAGCTGAGTGTGTTTGACTATGATTCCTGAGTGGGGAATGGTATGCAAGGATTAGAAGGCCCACCTATCTTGTTATTTATTCCATACTGTTACATAGTTATTGCATGTGGCACAGAGCATATAGGGCTGCAGAGTGTCTACAGCTACCTCTACAGTGGATGACAACAGTGGGCCTTGTAAAGTGGACATTGGAATGTGTACTGGGTGGGCAACAGCAAAAAATTGCAAAACCTGCCCCCAATGGATATGGTATACACACACACACACACACACACACACACACACACACACACACACACACACACACACACACACACACACGTCAGGAATGAGATTAGAACTCCAGTGTATCTAGTTACTGCTACTACACTGTTATGCATTTATCGCACATGTCACAGAGCTTACTGGGTAAATGGTATCCCAAAGTACTTCTAAGGTGAGGAACACCACCAGCCCTTGTAAAGTATGGCAGTGAGTGATATGCTAGGTGAGAGAGGTCACAAAATACTTTAACCTAATACACTCACACACACATTTTCCAGCACTGAGATTAGAACCCCTGCCTAACTAATTATTTGTATTATAGTGTTACACAATTATAGCACATGCCACAGAGTTTGTAGTATTGTGGTCACCCAAAGGTACTTCTAATGTGGCTAACATCAGCAGGACTGCTAAAGTGGGGCAATGGGAAGTGTACTGAGTATGAATGGGCTCTAAATCTTTAACCTACAGACACACACACACTTTTACATTTGCTGGGATGCAGAATTGAACCCCTACCTAACTAGTTATTTGTACTATTGTGTTATGCAGTTATCACATGTGCTATAGAGCTTACCAGACAGAAGCTAGTCCAAAGGTACTTCTAAGGTGGATGACATTAGCAGATCTTGTAAAACAGAGCAATGGCAAGTGTACTGGGTGTGAACAGACTCAAAATCATTAACCCACACACACACACACACACACACACACACACACACACACACACACACACACACACACACACACTTTTATATTTACCAGGGCTGAGATTAGAACCCCTACATAAATAGTTATTTGTACTACAGTATTACGCAATTATTGTACACATCACACAGCATATAGAGCAGAGGCCAGTCCAACAGTACTTCTAAGGTGAATGACATCAGTAGATATTGTGAAGTAGGGCAATGGGAGGTGTACTGGGTGGGAATGGACTAAAACACTTATTCTTACACCCCCACCACATGCACACACACACACACACACACACTCACTCTCACACACACACACTCACTCTCACACACACACACTCACTCTCACACACACACACTCACTCTCACACACACACTCACTCTCTCACACACACTCACCCTCTCACACACACTCACCCTCTCACACACACTCACTCTCTCTCACACACACACACACACACACACACACACACACACACACACACACACACACACACACACACACACACACACACACACACACACTGTTACATATGCCAGGACTGGGGTTAGAACCCCTATCTATTTAGTTATTTGTATGATAGTGTTATGCAGTTATCACATGCACTATAGAGCTATCAGGACTAAAGGCAGTCCAAAGGTACTGCTAAGGTGAATGACATTAGCAGATGTTGTAAAGTAGGGCAATGGGAAGTGTACTGGGTGGGTAAGGCATCATAATACTTAGACCTACACACACACACACACACACACACACACACACACACACACACACACACACACACACACACACACGTAGGCGATGTGATATTCCAACCCCCACCTCAGTACCATCAGACAATGAATCTCATTTTCATGCTGGCACATGCCAGTGGTTAGAACTTGTATGCAACTGTCTGCAGCACAACATCATTCTCTGCCATTCAGGGTATTGCTGTGTATGACTCACTCTGTGTGTGTTTCTCCCTGTGTGTCTCATTCTATCCCTCTCTTCCCCATGTCTATGTGTGTGCATGCTTGACATGTTGTAATATGTTGTGTGTGTGTGTGTGTGTGTGTGTGTGTGTGTGTGTGTGTATCATACACAACAGATGCAGATATACCACGAATGTGTCACTTACAGCTGGCTGTGGGTAATCCTGTCTGATGGGTGTGTGTGGAGACAGTTAGGTTTACATAGCTGTGTGTATGCAAAGCCATTTGCACAATATAGAGATATATATACTCAGATGTGGTTTCAGATGTGGGCTTCACTTCTCTAAGTGTAGGAGCATGCTCAGTATGACCTTCTATAGTAAGTGTGGGAATCCATTCCAGGGATAGTTGTACTCCAGTCTGGCGTGTCGTGTGCTACAGCCATACCTTGCAACCTGTTATTGCAAGATATCTGGAGATAGGCTGCCAATATGGGAAACAATGGGCCAAACATAGGGCGGTACTGTATATACTGCTCTTATCAATGTATGAGTTGCTTGAGCTACAGGGTTTGTTTTAGCAGACCTTTTCTGACATATATAATGTTTGACACTGTATTTTATTCTGTCATTACCTACTGAAAGATATAATCGGATCATCACAGTTATTTACCAGAGAAATACAAAATGGATGTTGCACAGACCTATATTATGAGGTAAAGGCTAGATATTCTTGCACAATCCGGCCAGTTGGGAGGTGTGGCTACAGCCGATTGTCTGATGAAGCTATGTAAAAGATCCAGCACCTTGGTGATATGCTGGCTGGGGATCTCCTAGTTGTGCGGTATTCTTCTTACTCAAAAGGTCATATCCTGGTGTGGCCATACCTATCAACTTTAACGATTCTCACAGATTATCCAGATTCATGCCTCATATATCTGGTCGGTTTCCCTTAACATTGTGTTTTTTTAGCACATTTGTTGCAAATCACTCAGGGTTGCTGTCAGAGAATACTGACAGAACATTAGAGTTTCAGGCTTCACACTCTTCATAACATCCATGCTACTACACACCCCCTCTGATATTCTTTCAAATTTTTAACATTATGAGAACAATATTATGTATGGCTTTGTCCAGATTTCTTCCTCTATGACGTTGGGAGGTATGCTAGTAGCTTTTAGCAGCATAGCCTTACATTTGCATTTTGTTGACTGTGTTATGTTGGTAGTATGGACCCCATGATATTCCCTACAAAGGCACTATGGGTTAGGCATGGGCCTTTGCCAGAGGGCTGTAGACCATGTGAGACTGTTTCAGGCCATCTGTAGCAAGACAGTGTGTTCTGTCACTCATATGTTCCCAGGCTGCCAAGCAGTGGACCCCCTCCCCGGGATGACAATGGTAAGTGATAGAATGCACTGCTGTGCTACTAGGCACCATACCTCTCTACGTATACAAGCCACACATCTGGATATAGCCATACATAATTGGATGACAAAAGCCTAAATATATGGACCATTATAACTATTGGCCTTACAAACCTGGAAGGGTGATACAATAACAAATTGTGCAGTAGCATGCATTTTTCTATAGGGTATGACATCTGAGAAACACTACAGTCCATCAATATTTTCTAACTTTAGACTTTCGTGGTTTGCCAATGATTTGCCAGACAACTACTATTTCAGAATAAAGACACCACTAGTATGATGCAAACCTGTGTATATTCTGCAAAAGGTCTGTACAGTTGTGAGGTATGGTAGGCACTGTGTAGGTTACTCCAACCTCTGTACTGTTCATATGTATGGCCCCCTGTAAATGACCTGTCCAGCTTTCTGGCAGTAATGGATATTGACATCTGGACAGTGTGTAAAACTCCCACCGCAAGTGTAGCTGACATGCAAAATAGTTGGCATTGCATTTCGTGGAACATGGCCCTGTCTACCAAAGTACTGTACCTCGGCCACTAGGACACAACAGCCATGAAAAGATGCTGGCCACATCCTGACAGTATTCCCACACATATACATAGCTCATTGACCCCTGCATATTGTGGACATGCAACAAGTTATCATGTTGATTGGGACAGCCCTGGCAATGTGTGCTCTGCTATTACCCTACAAACTCACATGTTACTGCATTTCTAAGTAAATATGGGTGTGGGGGGCACACCTGTCAACAGCAGACATTTGCACAGACTGTGCTGATATTGGATACATTTTGGTTCCACTTTGCGTAGTATTGTGCCCTGTCTTGGAGAATAGAGGCATATCACTAGAGACCACAGGTTAGATTGTAATGCCATACAATTGAGTTTCAGACTTCTTCTTACTGCAAATGCAAGCCCTGCTGTGTTATCACTGTGTAAGTCTGTAGGGGGTATTCCACCATTGTTGCCATTTGTGTGCCTTTGTTAGAGATTTCTTTATAGTTTTCTATGGCTGACTTGCTGTGTGAGTCTGGGGGTGAGTATGGGATCCCCACAGTAACATCCATGCATGTGCCCTATGATGCCCCCCCCTTAGTTGGCCCCCCACATATACTGCACTGGGATTTATCACAATAAATGATATTGCATAGTATGGGGAAGCCAGTATTGTGTAGACATTTCCTGGTGTCCCACTCAGCTGTCAGTTATCTGCTGCTATCCTAGTAGGCCACCCCATTCTCTTGCATGCATGCAGCATTTCTTTAGTTATGTTAGGAACCTGGGTGGGAATTCCCAGATATGCTCAGAATTAGTCCAAAATGACAAAAAATACATCGAACTCACAGACATTGCCAACATCTTAGCTGACAGGTTCAGCGCAAACTTCTCCCCCCCTCCCCACCAAAAGGGCAAATATCTATCCCAGCAGAGTGCTGCCCCCCTGACATCTCAGATGCTCAGGTAAGAGCCGCCCTCTCCAAAGCAAAAAACACAGCATCAATGGGACGAGACGGTGTCCCGGGCAGCGTCCTACATGAACTCCAAGAAGAGCTAAACCCAAACATAAAACTACTGTTCATTCTCAGCCTTACTACAGGATATGTACCCAAAGAGTGGCGTACAGCAACAGTGGTCCCTCTCCACAAAGGTGGTGCCTCAACGGATCCTGGAAACTATCGCCCCATAAGCCTGACTAGCTTGGTCTGCAAAGCTATGGAAAGGATCATCATGAACCTCATAAATAAAGATATTGGGGACCTACAGACACTGGATCCTACCCAATTCGGCTTTGTTAAGGGCAGATCCTGCCTCTTAAACCTGGTTGATTTCTTTGAAACAGTCACCAAGGCCATTGACGAGGGAAAGGTGGTCCACACAGCCTACCTGGACCTCGCAAAGCCTTCGATACAATACCCCACTTGGGCATTATAGATAAGCTCACCAGCTTAAATATAAACCCCTATGTCACTAGATGGGTTGCAAACTGGCTCAAGGACAGAACCCACATGGTTAGAATTGCTGGAGCCATGTCAGACTCCAAACCAGTTACAAGTGGCGTCCCACAAGGCTCAGTCCTGGGACCTCTCTTGTTCGGTATATATTTCGGAGGTACAGGCCAACACGGAAAGACTGTGGCTGACCAAGTTCGCAGATGACTGCAAACTGGGCACCATAATCGACT